>NC_133666.1:91656517-91956517 GCF_037893015.1 Macrotis lagotis
CTGTTAAATGTAAATGGGATGAACTGTCCCATAAAATGGAAACAGGAGAATGGCTTAAAAAGCAGAATCCTACAGTATGTTGTTTACAAGAAACACATTTGAAGCAGAAAGATACATACAAGGAAAAGGTAAAAGGTTGGAGCAAGATATATTATGCCTCTGCTGAAGTAAAATAAAATCTGGGTTGGCAATTCTAATCTCAAAGTAAAAGCAAAAATCAATCTCATTAAAAAGGATAAGGAAGGAAACTACATTTTCTTAAAAGGCAGTATTGGAAATGAAGCTATATCATTACTGAACATGTATGCACCTAGTGGGATAGAGTCTAGATTCCTAGAGGAAAAATTGAGTGAACTATAAGGAGAAATAGACAGCAAAACTTTAATAATGAGAGACGTCAAACTACCTCTCTCAGAACTAGATAAATCTAACAACAAAATAAACAAGAAAGGAAGTCAAGAAGGTGAATGAAATCTTGGAAAGCTTGATGTGATAGACCTCTGGAGTGAACCTAATGGGACATAAAAGAATATACATTTTTCTCTGCAGTACATGGCACTTCCACCAGAATTTACTATGTAGTAGGGCACAAAATCCTTAAAATCAAATGCAGAAAGACAGAAATGATAAATGATAAATACACACTTCAGATGCTCATGGTTAAGTTGAGCTAATGTAATAAAAATGAGAATACTACCCAAATTAAATTATTTATTCAGTGCCATACCAATCAAGCTACCAAATCAATACTTTACCGATCTAGAAGAAATAGTAACAAAATTCATCTGGAGCAACAGAAGGTAAACAATAGCCATGGAACTGAAGAAAAAAAATGTAAAGGAAGGTGGCCTAGCTCTACCAAATCTATTGCCCATGATACAATAAAAATTATATTTAATAAAGGGTCAGGAAAAGATAAACAAAGAAATAATTGGAAATTAAATAACTATCTTAAATAATGGTTGGATCAAACAGCAAATGATAGAAATAATCAATAATTATATCCAAGAAAACGATAATAATGAGACATCATACCAAAATTTATGGTGTCAGGCAAGGCAGTTTTGAGGAGAAATTTTGTATATCTAACTGCCTATATAAATAAAATAGAGAAAGAAGAGATCAATGACTTGGGTATGCAACTAAAAAAGCTAAAAAAAATAACAAATTAAACATCTGCAATTAAATACCAAACTAGAAATTTTGAAAAATCAAGGGAGAGATTAATAAAATAAGAAGCAAAACAACCCATTGATTTCATAAATAAATCTAAGAGCTGGTTTGATGAAAAAGCCAATAAAATAGAGAAACCTCTGGTTAATCTGATTAAGAAAAGAGAGAATATAACCAAAGAACCAGTATTGAAAAAAAGGGTGAACTAACTACCAACAAGGAGGAAATTAAAGAGGTAATTCAGAGCTACTTTGCCAGACTGTATACCAATAAATTGATCAACCTGAGTGAAATGGATGAATATTTTCAAAAATACAAATTGCCCAGATTAACAGAAGAGGAAATAATTTACTTCGATAACCCCATTTCAGACAAAGAAATTGAAGAAACCATCAATAAATTCCCTAAGAAAGTCTACTGGCCCAGATAGATTTACAAGTGAGTTCTACCAAACATTTAAGGAACAATTAATTGCTATTCTACATAAACTATTTTAAAAATGGGAGAGGAAAAAGTTCTACCAAATTACTATTATGTTACCAAAATGTTTCTGATACCTAATCCAGGAAGAACCAAAATAGACAAAGGAAATTAAGGATCAATCTCCTTAATGAATATTGATGCAAAAATCTTAAATAAAATTTTAGCAATGAGACTAACAGTAAGTTATTACTAGATTAATACACCATTATCAGGTTGAATTTATAACAGGCAGGCATGGATGGTTCAAAATTAGGAAAACATTCAACATAATTAAACATATCAACAGTAAAACCAACAGAAACCATATGATTATCTCAGTAGATGCTGAAAAAGACTTGGATAAAACACAGCATCCATTCCTATTAAAACCACTAGAAAGTATAGGAATAAATGGAGTTTTCTTTAAAATAATAAATAGCATCTATCTAAACTCATAAACAAATATTATATTTAATGGGAATAGATTCAGAGCATTTCTAATAAATTCAGGAGTGAAACAAGGATGCCCACTACCACCATTACTATTGAATATAGTATTAGAAACACTAGCAGTAGCAATAAGAAAAGAAAAAGAAATGGAAGGAATCAGAATAGGCAATGAGGAAGCAACGCTTTCACTCTTTACAGATGATATGATGGTATACCTAGAAGGACCCAAGAAAATCATCTAAAAAAACACCTTGAAACAATTAACAAATTCATCAAAGTAGCAGTATATAAAATAAACCCACATAAAACATCAGCATTCCTATTATTATATAAAATCCCAAGAACCAGAAATAGAATGAGAAATTCCATTTAAAATAGCTGTAGACAGCAAATACTTGGGAATCTACCTTCTAAGACAAACCCAGAAATTGTATGAACACAATTATAAAGCTTTCATCACCGAAGTATAGTCAGATCTAAATAATTGGAATAATGTCAGATGCTCATGGTTAAGTTGAGCTAATGTAATAAAAATGAGAATACTACCCAAATTAAATTATTTATTCAGTGCCATACCAATCAAGCTACCAAATCAATACTTTACCGATCTAGAAGAAATAGTAACAAAATTCATCTGGAGCAACAGAAGGTAAACAATAGCCATGGAACTGAAGAAAAAAAATGTAAAGGAAGGTGGCCTAGCTCTACCAAATCTAAAATTGTACTATAAAGCAGCAGTCAATAAAACTTCCTGGTACTAGCTAAAAAATAGAGTAATGGATCAGTGAATTAGAACAGGTTAAAAAGAAAATGTAGTACAACAAACTACTGTATGACAACCCCAAAGACATCAGCTTCTGGGATAAGGACTTACTATTTGACAAAAATTGTTGGGAAAAACTATAAAAAAGTATGGCAAAATCTAGGCATAGATCCACATCTCACACCCTATACCAAATAAGGTAAAAATGGGCACAGGATTTAGAATTAAGAGCAATACCATAGATAAATTAATAGAGCAAAAATATTCTATCTATCTGATTTATGGAAAAGGGATAAATTTGCTACCAAACAAGAGTTCGAGCACATTATAAAATGCAAAATGAATGATTTTGACTATGTTAAATTAAAAAGGTTTTGCACTAATAAAATAATGCTGCCAAAATTAGAAGAAAAGCAGAAAGCTGGGAAATGATCTTTAGAACTAGGTCTTCTGATAAAGGTTTTATTCCTAAAATATATAGATCATTGTGTCAAATTTGTAATATCACATATCATCCCCCAATTAATAAATGATCAAAGTATGTGAAAAGACAGTTTTCAAATGAAGAAATTAAAGCTATATATAGTCATATGAAAAAAATGCTCCAAATCACTATTGATTAGAGAAATACAAACTAAAACAACAATGAGATATCATCTCACACCTATTATATTAGCCCAGATGAGAAAAAACAAAGATGATCAATGTTGGAGAGGTTGTGGGAAGATTGGAACATTGATGCATGGCTGGTGGAGTTGTGAAGGGATCCAACTTTTCTGGAGAGCAATAAGGAAATATGCCCAAAGAGCAATAAAACTGTTCATACCCATTGACCCAGCAATTCCAATTCTGGGAGTATATCCAGAAGAAACTGTCAAAAATGTAAAAAGTCCTACATGTTCCAAAATATTCATGGGAGCCCTTTTTGTAGTTGCAAAGAATTGGAAATTGAGGGTATGACCATAAGTTGGGGCATGACTAAACAAGTTATGGTACATGAATACTATGGAATATTCTTATTCTATAGGAAAGAATGGATGTTTGGACTCTAGAGAAGCATGGAATGACTTATGGAATCCGGTGCTGAGCAGGGGGAGTAGAGCCAAGAGAACAATTTACACATCAACATTGTGAAATGAACAACCTTGTGGAGGCAGCCCCTCTTGGCAGTCCAGAGAACTAGAATAACCATTTTCAAAAGATTATGGATTATGTTATTCCATGCCAGAGGAGGAAAAGCAAAACAAATCAAAACACACAGGAAAAAAAACACCCTATTGAATCTTATGGACACTATATAAAATTATATCTTATGTATCTTTTTCCCCTCATCCTAATTCCTCATGTCCAAAATTATTAATTTGTAAATATGTTTAACAAAATATATATGTAAATTTACTGTTCCCAACTGAGGGGAGGGGGGTGGGAAGGGAGGGTGGAGGGAAACTTTGTAACTTGCTAATATACCTGTATAAATGGATGAAAATAAATTTTAAAAAAGTTTATATATTGGTCTTTTTCAATATGAGGAATTAGGACTAAGCAAAAAGAAAGAAATCCATGGGATAGTAAGGAAAAACATAAGAAAAAGGTGAACATAGTGTTCATTCAGAATTTGGTTTTTTTTTTTTATTTTCTTCATCTGGATATGGATGGTATTGTCCATAACAGGTCTCCTAGGGTAGTTCTGGTTCTCTGGGCTGCTGAGAGGAGCTGGTTGCAGGATGGTTTGTCAACTCACAATGTTATTGTTCATGTGTACAATGTGTTCAACATGTACAAGAGAACTTGGTTCTGCTCCCTTCACTTAGCATCAGTTCTTGTGATTCTTTCCATGCTTCTCTGGAGTGTGACCCTTCATGGTTTCTTACATTGCATTCTAAAAAAATGAATTACACAAATGAAGAAAACAAGGACAAGAGATCCTATCCCATCTAATATCAGAAAAAGGTTTGAGCAAATCATTAGTAAAATTCCAAAGGGAAAAAAAGATCAAGGCCAGATGGATTTACAAGTTAATTCTATCAAATATTTAAAGCTCAATTCATACCTATGATACAAAAATTTTCTCAAAAATAGACAGAAGTAGAACTCAACCAAATTATTTTATGAGAAAAAGTATGGTTTTGACAGTGAAACCAGTGATAAACAAAATCAAGAAATTTAAATAAAATGTTGCCTTGTAAGGAGACAAAAACAGTACATCAAGAAGAATTTCAGTATACCCAAGTTGAATTCATGCCACAAATGCTAGGGTGGTAAAGTAGTAGGAAAACAATTACATAAAAATAAATAACAAAAACATATCATAATTTCAATAGGTGTAAAAATATCCTACTCCTTTATATTTTGAAAACTCTAAAAAAATAGAACAAATGCTGATTACATAAAATTTAAGGACTAGAATCAATAAAACCAATAACGTAGATAAGAAGAGAACTGTGAAATTGGGGGGAAATAGTTCAGAGAGCTAGGATAACCCTATTAGACCTACTATGGACAGTGCTATCCCCATCCACATGAAGGAAAACAAAACAAAACAAAAAAAAAATCTTTAGAATGTGATGAATACTCTGTTCACTTTTTTGTTTGTTTTTTGGTTATTGATTTTTGCAGGGCAATGGGGTTAAGTGACTTGCCCAAGGTCACACAGCTAGGTAAATATTATTAAGTGTCTAAGGCTGAATTTGAACTCAGGTGCTTCTGAGACCAGGGCCCATGCTTTATCCACTGTGCTACCTAACCACCCCTACATTCACTTAAAAAAATCTCATGTATTTCTTTCCCTTAATCCTAATTCCTCATGCCAAAAATGATTAATCTGTGAACATGTTTAACACAAATGTATATGTACAATATTAACCTGACTGTTTGCCACTGAGGGGAGGGGGTGGGAAGGAAGGGAAGAAAGAAATTTTGTAATTTAAAAAAATACATATGCATATGGATAAATGTTGAAAGAATTTCATAAAATGTATTTGCAAAAATTAAAAAATCAATCAAAACAATAACAATTAAAAGTGAAAAAAAATAATAGAAAAGTTAAGAAGAGTTTAAAGAGAAGACCAGGTGGGTTGCTGTTTGAACTGGTCAGGCCAGCTGACCATGGCTTCAACAGGATGCTGGTAGGTAGTAGAGCCGGAGCCCTTTCCTCCATCTCCTTAAATTCTCCATCAGAGTCCTTGGAAGGGGTGGTGACCTGGGAGTAACCAAAGTCCTGGTACTGGAGATTTTGATTTTGGGGGAGAGGTCTTTTTAGGATGGTCTTGGGTGTTTCCAGTACCTGTGCTCCCTGGCTGCCCCAGCAGAAGACAGTGCAATCAAAATCAAGTTGAAGGTCAGGCCCTCAGATTTGGACTAAATTAAATGATAAAGGAAGAAGGAAGCTTCCCTTAACAATGAAAAAAAAACAAATTTACAAAGTTTGTCTTCAACTGATCCAATCACCCCCCTTAGCACATGTTTTTCTGTATCAATGCCCAGGGCAAAAATAACTGGCAATAACAGAACAGATCACATACAAAGAAAGTGGTTAGAGCAGTCCGCTGGAAGTTGAGTACTAGCTTTTAAATCTCACACAGTCAATAAAAAGCTTTGTTCCTTTGGAGAAGTCACTTGACCACTGTAAACCTCAGTTTTCTCCATCTTTTATGATGTTTATTGGGATTGATTTGATGATACTTGAAGACACTTCAGCTTTCTGAACCTCTGGATGCCAGGGAGAGAAAAGGATGTCAATTTGTTATTGTTTGGAGTAAAGTCAGATAGAGTTAGAGGAAATCTGTGATTGAGGTTAAGAAGGAGACAAAAGGGAACATCCACAGGAAATTGAAGTGTCTACAGTGGGGTGAAATATGTGGATCAAAAAGGACAGTCATAGAGGACCATTCCTAGATGTTAGAATAATCTAAGGTGAAATTCAATTTAAAATTCAGAATAAATATTTGCAACTGGGCAAATAAAATTGAACTCAATGGTCCCTAGGATTAATTCCAATTCCAAGTATATTATCATAAATATAAAAGGATAAGAAGAAATGACTAGTTATTAATTGAGTGGGAATTAGAAGGAGAAAAAGTTTTTCAGGAAACAGATACAGAGAGAGCCAAAGAGAATGAGATAGACACAGAGAGATAGAGTCAAAATGGACTATAGGGAATGCCCTTTCAAGACCATTTCTGAACTGATACAATGAAGTCTCCATATTTATTTTAATGGGAGTCAATAAAGTCTGAGTTGAAATACTTTCTCACGTGATGAGTGACCCTGGACAAATCACTTAAAGTGACTAAGCCTTTTTTCTTCTGCTCTAAAATGATAGACTTGAACTCAATGATCCCTAGAATTCTTTCTAACTTTGAGTGTAAGTGAGGGCTGCAGAATGATTGTAAAGGGTAGGAGATGCAGGGGTATGTTCCCACAAGGCAGAGACAAGTCTGGGAGTCAGTTCAAGATCATTTATCAGAGTCCTCAGATTTAAGAGAGAACTACATGCAATTGTATCTGAACTCAGACAGTGGAAAATTGTTTTAATCCTGGTGTGGTGTGCCACTTCACTTGCTGAAGCCAGTTTTCTTTTCTCTCAAATGCTGGGTTTGGAACTGATGCTCTCCAATTTTCCTTCAACAGTATAGTGCTATGCGGTCCAGAGAGAAGTCTTTGGGCATCTGTTGTTACATGTGTGTATATGTGTTGTGTTTTGTTTTTCTTCTTCTGGATGGGGATAACATTGCCCATAGTGAGTGGAATATTTCCTCTTAAGAGTTAATATTCCTTTTTTTTCAAACCTCAAGAGTTGATATACCAAATTTATTACAAAAAGACCCATAATCCGAGCAGTTGCCTTATCGATAAGATTTCTAGTAATGAGCCCAGGCCCAGGTCCACCAAACTTCTTGGACTTGCAGTGTCAAGGGTTAGCCACCTGCAGAGTTTGGTCATACTGGATGAGGATATTCTTTATTTCCTTCTTGGAGGCGTCATTCACATATTTCTGGTAATAGGCCACCAGGACTTTGGAGATGGAGTGTTGGATAGCATAAATCTGGGCGACATGCCCCCTCCTTTTACACACATGCAGATATCTATGCCAGAAAAACATTCCTTGCCTAGCAGGAGGAAAAGCTCTAACAGCCTGTACTGCAGGGTGCGAGGCTCAATCATTTCCAGTGGTCATCCATTCTCCTTGATCAGCCCATTGCCTCTCTTGCAGTAGGCCACTGCAGTGGCAGTTTTCTTTCACCCAAAGACCTGGACAGACTGGAACATCCCCTGGGATGGCATGTTGCTGATGGGTGGCGCAGGCTCAGAGCCGGGCTGGAGGCTGCAGTGGACATGGTGGTGGCAATGGAAGCTGGAGAAGGAAGCTCCTCAACCCAGCAGTGCCAAAGCACAAAAGGCAAGAGTTTCAGGGTTAAAAGTTATTAAAACAAAGGCAGACTATTACCCTTAGACTATTTTTAGAAGAGGGAGAGAGGCCTTGCATTCCCAGTCAGACAGCCTCCTGATTCTGCTAGGGAGTGAAACAGTGGACTATTTCCAGGAAGACCTTACATTGATTCTGTTAGGGAGGGAAATAGTGAAATACTTCCAGAGAAGAGATCTTGCAGTCTTAGTGAGCCACCTATTTGATAATAGAATGTGAGAACAGTAGCCTGCCTTCTCTTGTTTGATAAATGCTAAACTAAGAAGATAGTAGAGTTCCTTAGAAGACCTTGCATACACAGATATTAATTCATTTAATAGAAGGTCATTAGAAATCTTCTTCTTCTGATACCCTCACCATCTGGATGGTGAGGTAATATTTTATGAAATCCTATTATTCTCCTCTTTGTTTCTGGGTAGATTTTTTGTGTAAAGATTGTAACTCTGAAAACCTTAACCAATCAGGTTGGAAGAGAGGGGGCTAGGGAGGGGGAAATCGTGCTAGGCCATATGTCACCTCCGGGCAGCTCCTTGAGTTTTACTACCATGCGAGACTTGGACTATGCTCTTTTCTTGAGAAAAGTCAAAATAAACTTTCTTTTTTGCTCAAAGGAGTTTATTTCTTTTAAATGGGTTTTTTTCCCATACAATAGCCAAACTTTTGCTTTTATTTATTCATTCAATAGATTGTTTTTGCTTTCAATTTTATTAATTTCTCCTTTAAGTTTTAGAATTTCTAATTTGATATTTAATTGGGGGTTTTTAACTTGTTCTTTCTCCAATTTTTTGGTTGCATATTTAGTTCATTGGTTTCCTCTTTATCCAATTTATTCATATAAGCATTTAAAGATATAATATATCCCCTGATAGCTGCTTTGAGTAAATCCCATAGGTTTTGGTATGTTGTTTCATTATTGTCATTATCTATGATGAAATAATTAATTCTTTCTATAATTTGATGTTTGATCCACTCATTCTTTAAAATGAGGTTATTCAGGTTCCAATTAGTTCTGGGTCTATATCACCCTGGCCCAATATTCATATGATTATTTTGCATTTTGATCTGAGAAAGATGTATTGACTATTTTGGCCTTTCTGTAATTGATCATTAGGTTTTTATGCCCTAGTACATGGTCAATTTTTGAGTGAGTGCCAAGTACTGCAGAAAAAAGTGTATTCCTTTCTATCCCCATTCAATTTCCTCCATAAGACTATCATTTCTAGGTTTTCTACAAATCTACTTGCCTCCTTAACTTCTTTCTTGTTTCTTTATCTAAATCTGAGAGTGGGAGGTTGAGTTCTTCCACTAGTAGAGTTTGGCTGTATATGTCTTCCTGTAGTTCTTTAAGCTTCTCCTCTATGAAATTGGATGCTACCCCATTGGGTGCATTCCTATTCAGTATTGATATCATTTTATTGTCTAAGGTAACTTTTAGGAGGATATAGTTTCCTTCCTTGTCTCTTTTAAAATAATCTATTTTTCCAGCTCTTTGTCTGAAATAAGGATTGCTAGCCCTGTTTTTTTTCAGCTGAAGCAAAATATATTTTGCTCCAACCTTTTACCTTTACTCTATATTGATCTTTCTGCTTCAAATGAGTTTCTTGTAAGCAGCATATTGTGGGATTCTGGTTTTTAATACACTCTGCTATTTTCTTATGTTTTAAGGGAGAGTTTATCCCATTTACATTCAAAGTTATAATTACTAACTCTTTATTACCCTCCATGCTGTCTTCCCTCTGTTTGTATTTTCCCTTTTCTTTCCCTTTTTCTGTATTCCCCAGTATTTTGGTTCTGAATACCACACCCTTCAGTATGTTTGCACTCCTATATCCACCCCTCCCCTTTCTTTCACCTTTCCCTTTTTTCCCTTTTCCCTTCCCTTCCTTCTGTCAGTTCCCCCTTTTCTCCCCGTTCCTGTCTCCATCCCCCCTCCCCTTTTCCCCTTTTAATACTTGAAAGGGAAAATGTTTCTTAAGTTAGTTGAGTGTGTGGGTTATTTAACTTTAAATCAAGTCTGCTGAGAGGAAGATTCAGGTGTTTCTCACGTCCTCCCTTCTTCTCTTCTATTACCATAGGTATTTTGTGCCTCTTAGCGTAATGAGATTTACCCCCATTCAATTCCCTCCATCCTCACATCTCATTACTGTCCCCCTTTTTAAGGAGGTATTTTTTTAAATCATTCTGAGTCACAGAAAAGTCACGAATGTCTATCAATTCTGATTAAATATATTCTCTCCAATACAGTTATAATTCTCAAGAATCATTAGAGTCTTTCTTCCAAATGGGGATATCCAGTGCTTCCCATTGTATAGCAGTCTCATGCCTAAGTCATGAGTGTCCATCGCTTCTGGCTAAGTATATTCTCTCTGATACAGTTACAATTCTCAAGAGTTATGAGAATATTTTTCCCATGCTGTGATAAATCCAGTTTCATCTTATTGGATAGCAGGACTTTTTTTAAACCCCCCCCATTTTTTTTACCTTTTCATGTATCTCTTGAACCTCCTGTTTGATGTTCAAATTTTCTATTTAGCTCTGGTCTTTTCAAGAGGAAATGTTGGAAGTCTCCCATTTCTTTAAATGACCACCTTTTCCCCTTCAAGAGAAGGCTCAGTTTTAGTGGATAGTGGATTCTCAGCTGTATTCCCTGTTCTCTTGCTCTTCAGAATGTCTCATTCCAGGCTCTTCAATCCCTTAATATTGATGCATCCAGGTCCTGTATAATCCTTACTGTGGCTCCTTGGTATTTAAATTGTTTCTTTCTGGCAGCTTGCAGGATTTTCTCTTTTATTTGATAGTTGTGGAATTTGGCCACAACATTAATAGGTGTTTTCATTTTAGGATCTCTTTCCAGAGGGAATTGATGTATACTTTCAATAACTATTTTGTCCTCTGTTTCCTTGATATCAAGGCAGTTTTCTATCACTAAATCCTATAATATTAAGTCCAGGTTTTTTTTTTCTCTTCAGTGTTTTCAGAAAGGCCTATAACTCTCAGGTTGTCCTTCTTCAATCTATTCTCAAGGTCAGTGGTTTTACTGATGAGGTATTTTACATTTTCTTCTATTTTTTGGTTTTGCTGTTTCATGAAGTCATTAGTTTCCACAGACTCCATTTCTTTTTTTCAGAGAAGAATTTTCTTCATTTACATTTTGCAACTCCTTTTCCAATTGGTCAATTCTATTTTTGTAAGAGTTTTCCATTTGATCAATTGAGGTTTTGTGAGAAATTTTTTTTGCAAGGTGTTAATTCTCTCTCCCACATAGTCCAATTTATTTTTAAACTCCTTCCTTATTTCCTTCAAGGAAGTCTTTCTGTGCTGGAGAGCAAGTAATATTTTCCTTGGAGGTTCTAGGTCTCTCTGAGTTAGGATCTTTTCCTTCTAAGAATTTTTCTATGGAACCTCCTTTTCACTGGCCTTTCTTCATTATCCTAAGACCTTGTGTTGGGGAGGGGCAGGTTCTCAGAAGTTTGGTGTTGGGATCCCTAGAGGATTTACACACTGAGTGTGATACCTCCAGCTGGACAGTAGGGGTGTTAGAGGATTTGCTCATTGCGTGTAATTTTTCCAGCTGGCCAGTAGGGGGTGCTGGTTCTTTTCTCAGAGTCTGTGACCTTTACTGAGGCCATCTCCCTTGGCCTGGAGGGAGTGATTGAAGCTGTTAAATACTTTTGTCTTTGTTCCCTATTGTCAGCTGAGATGGTTCTGCTGCTATGTTCTGCCTGGGGCAAAAGTAGTCTGTAATTTTGTTTGTTCTGGCAAGAGGGTTCAGCTGAAATAGAGATGTGGGCTTTGATGTCCTCCAGCCCAGAGCAGCTCTCTCACACAGGAACTCTCCCTCCAGCCCTGCCAGCAAGCTCCAGATTGTCAGTGCCACAAGCAATGCCTCTGCTCCCAAGTTGGCACACAGCCCTGTGGTTGCCCAGAATCTAGTCCCACTGCTGATCATGCCAGTCAGGTTGTCAGGCCCTCAGGCTCCTGCCCAGCTGCTAATCAGGATAATCTAAGGCTAATCCAGGTTCTCAGGTCCTTTGCTCCCAGCAGAGTCCACCCCCTGTAGCCGGACTCACCCATGATCAGGGAAGACAAATCCTGAGGTATAAGTTCTTCTCTTGCCTTTTCTTTCTGGGTTTTGTAGATTGAATTTCTATTCAGAGGTTTGTTTCATATTCTATATGAGGGAAGAACAGGAGATGCTTAGCAGTTTGCCTGTCTTCTCTCCTCCATCTTGGCTGGAATCTCAACACTTACTCTTATTTATTAGTTTGCTTTTTTAAAAAAAAATTCTTAATTTCATCTTTGACTTCAGAATTTCCATTTTGATGTATAAATGGTTACTTTCATTTGTTCATTTTTCTACTTTTTTATATTTCTTTTTTTTAATTTTTATTAAAGATATTATTTGAGTTTTACAATTTTCTCCCAATCTTGCTTCCCTCCCCCCACCCCCACCCCACAGACAGCACTCCATCATTCTTTGCTTTGTTTCCATATTGTACCTCTATCCAAATTGGGTGTGATGAGAGAGAAATCATATCCTTAAAGAGAAGAGAATTCTCAGAGGTAACCAGATCAAACCATAAGACATCTGGGTTTTTTTTTTTTTGAATTAAAGGGAATAGTCCTTGTACTTTGTTCACACTCCACAGCTCCTTATCTGGATACAGATGGTACTCTCCAATGCAGACAGCCAAAAATTGTTCCCAATTGTTGTGCTGATGGAATGAGCAAGTCCTTCAAGGTTGAACATCACTCCCATGTTGCTGTTAGGGTGTACAGTGTTTTTCTGGTTCTGCTCATCTCATACAGCATCAGTTCATGCAAATCCCTCCAGGTTTCCCTGAAATCCCGTTCCTCCTGGTTTCTAATAGAACAATAGTGCTCCATGACATACATATACCACAGTTTGCTAAACCATTCCCCAATTGAAGGACATTTACTGGATTTCCAATTCCTTGCCACCACAAATAGGGCTGCTATAAATATTTTTGTACAAGTAATGTTTTTACCCTTTTTTCCTCATCTCTTCAGGGTATAGACCCAGTAGTGGTATTGCTGGGTCAAAGGGTATACACATTTTTGTTGCCCTTTGGGCATAGTTCCAAATAGCTCTCCAGAAGGGTTGGATGAGTTCACAGCTCCACCAACAGTGTAATAGTGTCCCAGATTTCCCACATCCCTTCCAACAATGATCATTATCCTTCATGGTCATACTGGCCAATCTGAGAGGTGTGAGGTGGTACCTCAGTGAAGTTTTAATTTGCATTTCTCTAATAATTAATGATTTAGAGCATTTTTTCATATGGCTATGAATTGCTTTGATCTCCTCATGTGTAAATTGCCTTTGCATATGCTTTGACCACTTGTCAATTAGGGAATGGCTTTTTGTTTTAAAAATATGACTCAGTTCTCTGTATGTTTTAGAAATGAGTCCTTTGTCAGAATCATTAGTGGTAAAGATTGTTTCCCAATTTACTACTTTTCTTTTAATCTTGATTACATTGGTTTTATCTGTGCAAAAACTTTTTAATTTAATGTAATCGAAATCATCTAATTGGTCTTTAGTGATGTTCTCCAACTCTTCCTTAGTCATAAACTGTTCCCCTTTCCATAGATCTGACAGGTAGACTAGTCGTTGATCTTCTAATTTGCTTATAGTATTGTTTTTTATGTCTATGTCCTGTAACCATTTGGATCTCATCTTGGTAAAGGGTATGAGGTGTTGGTCTGATTTAAGTTTCTTCCATACTAACTTCCAATTATCCCAGCAGTTTTTATCCCAGTGGCCTGACTCTTTGGGTTTATCAAACAGCAGATTACTATAATCCTCTCCTGCTTTTACACCTAGTCTATTCCACTGGTCCACCACTCTATTTCTTAGCCAATACCAAACAGTTTTGATGACTGGTGCTTTATAATATAATTTTAGATTGGGTAGTGCTAAGCCACCTTCATTTGAATTTTTTTTCATTAAGCTCCTAGCCATTCTTGACTTTTTATTTCTCCATATGAATTTACTTACAATTTTTTCTAACTCATTAAAGAAATGTTTTGGAATTTTGATTGGTAGGGTACTAAGCAGATAGTTTAGATTTGGTAGAATTGTCATTTTTATTATATTAGCTCTACAAATCCATGAGCAGTTGATACGTGCCCAATTATTTAAATTTGATTTAATTTGTGTGAGAAGTGTTTTATAATTGTTTTCAAAAAGATTCTGAGTCTGTCTTGGCAAATAGACTCCCAAGTATTTTATGTTGTCTGAGGTTACTTTGAATGGGATTTCTCTTTCTAGCTCTTCCTGCTGTTTCTTGCAAGTCATATATAGGAAAGTTGAGGATTTATGGGGGTTTATTTTATAACCTGCAACTTTGCTAAAGTTGCTAATTGTTTCCAGTAGTTTTTTAGATGATTTCTTGGGATTCTCTAGGTAGACCATCATGTCATCTGCGAAGAGTGAGAGTTTTGTCTCTTCCTTCTCAATTCTAATTCCTTTAATTTCTTTTTCTTCCCTAATTGCTGATGCTAACATTTCTAATACAATATTGAATAGTAGTGGTGATAATGGGCACCCTTGTTTAAACCCTGATCTTATTGGGAATGCCTCTAGCCTCTCCCCATTGAGTATAATACTTGTTGATCGTTTCAGATATACTGCTAATTATTTTAAGGAACAGTCCATTTATTCTTACACTCTCTAGTGTTTTTAATAGGAATGGATGCTCTATTTTGTCAAAAGCTTTTACAGCATCTATTGATATGATCATATGGTTTCTGATAGGTTTGTTATTGATATAATTGAGTATACTAACAGTTTTCCTAATATTGAACCAACCCTGCATTCCTGGAATAAATCCTACTTGATCATAATGTATTATCCTAGTGATGACTTGTTGTAGTCGTTTTGCTAAGATTTTATTTAGGATTTCTGCATCTATATTCATGAGGGAAATAGGTCTATAATTTTCTGTCTCTGTTTTAACTCTTCCTGGTTTAGGTAGCAGTACCATATTGGTTTCATAGAAAAAGTTAGGCAGAGTTCCATCTTTCCCTATTTTTCCAAATAGTTTATATAGGATTGGAACCAATTGTTCCTTAAATGTTTGGTAGAATTCACTTGTGAATCCATCAGGCCCTGGAGATTTTTTTTAGGGAGTTCACTAATGGCTTGTTGAATTTCTTTTTCTGAGATAGGGTTATTCAGATATTTAATCTCTTCTTCATTTAACCTGGGCAACTTATATTTTTGTACATATTCATCCATTTCACTTAGATTATCAAATTTATTGGCATAAAGTTAGGCAAAATAATTTCAAATTGTTACTTTAATTTTCTCCTCATTGGTGGTGAGTTCACCTTTTTCATTTATAATACTAGCGATTTGGTTTTCTTCTTTCTTTTTTTTAATCAAATTGACCAGAGGTTTATCAATTTTATTGGTTTTTTCATAATACCAACTTTTGGTTTTATTTATTAATTCAATAGTTTTTCTACTTTCAATTTTATTAATTCCTCCTTTGATTTTTAAAATTTCTAATTTGGTATTTGATTGGGGATTTTTGATTTGTCCTTTCTCTAATTTTTTTAGTTGCATGTTTAGTTCATTGATTTCCTCTTTCTCCAATTTATTCATATACGCATTTAGAGCTATAATATATCCCCTGAGAGTTTGCTTTGAATGAATCCCATGGGTTTTGCTATGTTGTTTCATTATTATAATTATCTAGGATAAAATGGTTAATTCTTTCTATAATTTGTTTTTTGGTACACTCATTTTTTAAGATGAGCTTATTCAGTTTCCAATTTGCTTTGGGTGTATATCTCCTTGGCCCAGTATTGCATATGACTTTTATTGCATTGTGATCTGACAAAGATGTATTCACTATTTCTGCCTTTCTGCAGTTGATCATTAGGTTTTTATGTCCTAGTACATGGTCAATTTTTGTATAAGTTCCATGTACTGCAGAGAAAAAGGTATATTCCTTCCTATCCCCATTCAGTTTCCTCCATAAGTTTGCTATGTCTAATTTTTCTAACAATCTATTTACCTCCCTAATTTCTTTCTTGTTTGTTTTATGATTTGATTTATCTAGATCGGATAGTGGGAGGTTGAGGTCTCCTACTAGTAGAGTTTTGCTGTCTATGTCTTCCTGTAATTCTTTCAGCTTCTCCTCAAAGAATTTGGGTGCTGTCCCACTGGGTGCATATATATTCAATATTTAAATGACTTTATTTTCTATGGTACCTTTTAGGAAGACAAAATTTGCTTCCTTATCTCTTTTAATGCTATCTATTTTTGCTGCTGCTTTGTCTGAGATAAGGATTGCTACCCCTGCCTTTTTTACTTCAGCTGAAGCAAAATATATTTTGCTCTAACCTTTTACCTTTACTCTATATGTATCTCTCTGCTTCAAATGAGTTTCTTGTAAGCAGCATATTGTTTTAAGGGAGAGTTCATCCCATTCACATTCAAGGTTATGATTACTAATTCTTTATTGCCCTCTGTGCTATCTTCCCTCTGTTTGTATTTTTCCCACTTTCCCCCCTTTTATCCATATTCCCCAGTATTTTGTTTTTGAATACCACCCCCTTCAGTGTGTTTGCCCTCCTATATCACACCCTCCCATTTCTTTCCCCTTTCCCTGTTCCCTTCCCTTCCTTTTGTTATTTCCCCTTATTTCCTCCACTCCCCTTCCCTTTCTCTGTCCCCCCTCCCCTTTTCCCCTTTTACTTCTTGAAAGGTTAGATGTTTTATAAGTTAACTGAGTATGTGTAGGTTGACTTTAAGCCAAGTCTGATGAGAAGAAGATTCAGGTGTTTCTCCTCTACTCCTTCCTTCCCCTCTATTACCATAGGTTTTTTGTACCTCTTAGTGTAATGAGATTTGTCCCATTCAATCCCCTCCCTCCTCCCGTCTCTTTCCTGTCCCCCTTTTTAGGGAGGTAGTGCATTTTTTTTTAGATCATTCTATCTAAGTCATAGAAAATTCTGAGTGTGTGTCCCTTCTAGTTCAGTATATTCTGTTGAATAGAGTCCAAATTCCTGAGAGTTATTAGAGTCTTTCTCCCCAGTGTTGTTAAAGCCAGTTACATCCTATTAGATATCAGCCTCATGGATAGGTCATGGATGTCCATCATTTCTGGCTAGGTATAGTCTCTCTGTTAGAGTTACATTTCTCAGGATTTATGAGAGTCTCTACCCCCCCCCCCCCGCCGTGCTGGGATATAGCCAGTTTCAACTTGCTGAATTGCATTTTTTTCCTTTTACTGCCCCCCCCCCCCTTTTTTACCTTTTCATGTGTCTCTCGAACCTCCTGTTTGATATCCAAATTTTCTTTTTAGCTCTGGTCTTTTCATCAGAAATTTTTGCAATTCTTCCATTTTGTTAAATGTCCATCTTTTTCCCTGGAAAAGAAAGCTCAGCTTTGCAGGAAAGTAGATTCTTTGCTGCATTCCAAGCTCCAGTGCTCTTCAAAATATCTCGTTCCAGTCCCTTCGATCCCTTAAAGTTGATGCAGCCAGGTCCTGCTTGATCCTTACTGTGGCTCCTTGATATTTAAATTTTTTCTTTCTGGCTGCTTGCAGGATTTTCTCTTTTATCTGATAGTTCTGAAGTTTTGCCACAACATTCCTTGGTGTTTTCCTTTTAGGATCTTTTTTCTGGTGGGGATCGATGTACTCTTTCAGTAACTACTTTGCCCTCCGATTCCATGATGTCAGGGCAGTTTTCCATCACTAGATCCTGTAATATTAAGTCCACGCTTTTTTTCTCTTTAATGTTTTCAGGAAGTCCTATAATTTTCAGGTATCCCCTCCTCGATCTATTCTCGAGGTCAGTGGTTTTGTTGATGAGGTATTTCACATTTGCTTCTATTTTTTCTATTTTTTAATTTTGTTTAACTGACTCTTGCTGTCTTGTGGAGTCATTAGTTTCTGCAGATTCCATTATTTTTTTGGGGGAGGAGTTTTCTTCATTAACCTTTTCCAATTGGTCAATTCTACTTTTGAAAGAGCTTTCCATTTGACCAATTGAGGTTTGGAGAGAATTAATTTCTTTTTGCATTTGCTCATTTGAGGATCTGAGAGAATTGTCCTCATTTTGTAATTGTCCAATTCTACTTTCTAAGGTTTTGTTTTCTTGTTGCAAGGTATTAATTGTCTCCCCCAAATTTTCCAGTTGATTTTTAAACTCCTTCCTTATTTCGTCAAGGAAGTCTTTAAGTGCTGGAGACCAGATTGTATTCCCCTCAGATTTTCCAGGTCTCTCTGGGTTGGGGTCTTTCCCTTCCAGGAATTTTTCTATGGATCCACCTTTCTGCTCACCCTTCTTCATTATGCTAAGACTTTGAGGTGGGTGGGGCTGGTTCACCTGGGCTTGGGATCTCTAAAGCCTTTACTGAATGCAGTTTCTCTGGATGGCCAGTAGCAGGTGCTGGTTGCCCTCTCTGGGGTGTCTGTGACCTTGGTTGCGAGACCTTCTCCCTTTGCTTGAGCAAGGGAATTGGAGCTATTGAATTCTTTTGCCTTCAATCAATGGTGGGCTTTACCCTGGCCTGAGGTGATTCCTCAGCTGGGCTGGTTCTTTTGCTCACACACCTGGGCCTGAGGCAGAAATAATTTGCATTTGTTTGGGAGGAGGCCTCAGTTCAATTGAGGCTTGGGCTCAGAGTTTCTCAGACCCGAGGAGCCCAGGAATGGTGTCTGCAGCTCTCTTGCACCAGACCTCTCCCCACAGTCCCTTCCCCAAGCTCCAAGGGGACAGCACCAACACCAGCGCCTCTGCTTCCCCGCGGACCCAAGCCCCCTTCGTCCAGCCCCACCGCTGATCCAGCAGCTCTGGCTCTCAGGCCCTCAGACTCCCGGTTCCGATTCAGCTGTTGGTCTGGCTGATCTTCCCTGGGAGCTCAGACTCACCTGCCTGTACTCAGTCAAGGCTGCTTCAGGAGACAAAGCCTGAGGTAGATTTTCCTCTCCTGGCTTTTCTTTCTGGGTTTCCTGGTTTGGATTTCTTTTAAGAGGTTTGTTTCATGTGATAGATGGGGAAGAGATCAGGAGACTTTAGAACTGTGCCTGTCTTCTCTCCACCATCTTGGCCGGAAGTTCCTCTACTTTTTTATATTTCATGCCTAATTCATTGAAGTTTTCTTTCTCTATTTTATATGCATAAGAATTTACAGATAGAAGTTTCCCCTAAGTATTGTTTTGATTACATCCCACAAATTTTGTTATGTTGCCTCATTTTTGTATCTCTCATAAATGAAATTATTGCTTCATTCTCTGATTTATTCTTTGATTCATTCATTCTTTTGGATTAAATTATTTACTTCCCAGTTAATTTTCAATCTAGATTTCCATAACTAGGGAATTCATCTCACAATTTGGTCTATAAAAGTTCAGTAAAGTTCTCCATTTAGTATTTCTTTTTTTCTCCATTTGGTTATGAGATTTTATGCCCTGAGTTGCTCATTTTAGTAAAGGTACCATGTTCAGCTGAGAAAAAAATTGTATTTATTTCTATGTCCATTCAGTTTTCTCCAGAAATCTATCATGTCTAACTTTTAAAATATTCTTGTTGTCTCCTTGACTTCCTTTGTGTATGTTCTATACATAAATTTGTGTAATTCTGAGAGGGGAAATTTTGGTTCACCATTAGTATAATTTGTCTATATTCTTCTGTAAGTCATCTATTTTTTCTTTTAAGAAGTCAGGTGCTTGGTCATTTGATGTATATTAGATTAATATTGATATCACATTATTGTCTATGGTACCTTTAAGCAAGATAGAGTTTTCCTACTTATCTCTTTGAATTAAGTCTGTTTCAGCTTTGCTTTTGCTTTGTCTGCAAACATGATTTCTACCCTTGCCTTTTATACTTCAGCAAAGCTCCAAAGGAAAAGGGATTGTCTGAAGCTTCAGACTTTTTCACATGGCTGTATTCAGATCCAGATATGGGAATCTGAAAGTTGATAGTGGTCACAAACTGATGTGATTTGGGGAGAGGATTGGTCACTGCTTTCCTGCTCTATGTTTTATTCCTTAACCAGGAAGAACCCCTGATCTTTCAGAATTGCAACTGATACTACTCCTCAGGGTCTCTGTTCCTTTGGGATCATAGGTGATGTTATTCCTCAGGGTCCCTGAGATATGTTGTGACCAGATGTGATAGCTGCTCTTCAGGGTCTCTGTCTCCTTTTACCAGAAGTGTTTCTCTCTCTGAACCAAAAGTCTCCATAAGCAATGGTGTGTGTCCAAACTCTTTCCACTTTTGTGTCCAGTCCTAGCACAGGGACCTACTGTAACTACTTTCTGACTAACCAGAAGGTCTCTTTACTGTCTCTAGTCTCAGTGCTCTCAGAGCTGAAACTGGCTCTGTCTGCAAAAATTAATTATCTGAAGAATGAAGTAATTTTCAAGTACTAAATTTCCAAGTAAATGAACAATGATTTAAAAGAATGACGAGAGGTTCCCAAAAGTCAGGACACCTAATTCCACAGTAATTAGTGACAGAGGATTCACAGAGCTTATTTTTATAACAGAAAAGAGGATTAAAAACATATCAGCAGGGGGCAGCTAGGTGGTGCAGTGGTTAGAGCACTGGCCCTAGAGTCAGGAGTACCTGAATTCAAATCTGACCTCAGACACTTAATAATTACTTAACCATGTGGCCTTGGGAAAGTCACTTAACCCCATTGCCTTGCAAAAAAAAAAACCTGAAAAAACAAAACAAAACATATCAGCAATCTTAGGAAAAGTTTTTTGAGTATAATTCAGTTAGACAAGGCAGGTCATTCATCTGGTTTGCTTCTTTTCAGGCTTTCTGAACCCAAAGTCATATTGTAGTCAACACTGAACTATTAAAAGGAGATAGCTCCTGAAGGTCTTGCCCCAAAGCTGAAGCTTTTTGTAGCCAGAAATCTTCCTTACAAGGGACCTGTGGTTACTATACAAATTCGTAATTTCAGTTGCCAGAAAAGGAAATCCAACCATTCAAGATTATACCACTCAGCATATACCTCTAGCTAAGGGAATTTATTCAAGAGGTCTAAACAATTAAGCTTTTATTAATTCCCTTCTTTTTTCCAGATGTCAGAAAGAACAAGTAAGTCTTTACAAGATTATGTCTTATGATCATTTTATTCTGACACTGATGTATATATCAGTTACTAAATTATTTTCTATTAATTAAGTCTTAGCCATCTATTTATTTACAAAATCTATAATTACACTTAAGATAATATGTTTGTATGGCTTACATGTTAGTGCAATCTTATTCTAAAGTGAGGAGCTTAATACTACAGTCAAACTAAAAAAATCAAAATCTGAGGATTTATGTTATATTATTTTATAAACCAACCAAAGTCGTTAATTCTAAAGTTAATGCTAATGTCAAGATTGCTAAAGTTGTTAATGATTTCAACTAGTTTTTTAGTTGATGTTTTAGTATTCTCTAAAAATATCATCACAAATAGTGACAGTATTTTTCCCTTTCTCTATTCTAATATCTTCCATTGTCTTTTTGGTCTCTTACTGCTAGAACTAACATTTCCAATACAGTTTATAAGAATAGTGGTAATAATGGATATTCTTGTTTCACTTCTCATCTTTTTTGAGTGGGCTTCTACTTTGTTCCAATTATGGATAGCTCTTGTTGAGGGTTTTAGAGAGATTTACTTATTTTTAGGGAAAACTCCTTTTTGTTCCTGGGCTCTTTGATATTTCTATTAGGAATTTGACATTTTGTCAAAAGTTGTTTCTGCATCTCTTAAGATAATCACTTGATTTCTGTTGGTTTTATTATTGATATGATCACTTATTCATCTGATAGTTTTCCTGCTATTGAACCAGACCTGAACACCTGGCACAAATCCCAGCTGGACATAGTGTATAATCCTGGTAATTGTGGTAATCTCCCTTAAAGGTATTTCATTTAGGGGCAGCTAGATGGGGCAGTGGATAGAGCACCAGCCTTGGAGTCAGAAGTACCTGAGTTCAAATCTCGCCTCAGACACTTAATAATTACTTAGCTGTGTGGCCTTGAGCAAGACACTTAACCCCATTGCCTTCGAAAAGAACCCCTAAAAATAGTATTTCATTTAATATTTTTGCATCTATATCTCTATATCTAATATATACATATATATATATATATATATATATATATGTATATATTAGAAAAATTGCTCTATAGTTTCTCTGTTTTGACCTTCATTGGTTTGGGTCTCACCACCAAATTTATGTCATCAAAATAATTTGGCAGAATTCTTTCCTCCCCTGTTTTCCCAAATACTTTATATAGAATTCGAATTAATTCTTCATTAAATATTTGGTAGAAATTCACTTGAGAATCCATCTTGATCTGGGTTTTTGTTTCCTTAGGAAGTTCATTGTAGGTGTGTTCAATTTTTATTTCTTAAATGTAATGAAGTATTCCATTTCCTCTTCTGATAACCTGGGCTTTTAAATTTTTGCCAATAATCATGTATTTCATGTAGGCGTTCTCATTTATTTGACCAAAATAGATGTTAATTGTTGCTTTCTTTTCCTCTTCATGGGTGGTGAATTTATCTTTTGCATTTTTGACACTGATCATTTGACTTTTTATTTTTTAAAATCAAATTTACCAATGGTTTTTCTTTTTAAAATTTTTTCAAAAAACCAGCTGTTAGATTGATTTCTTAGTTCAGTAATTTTAGAATTTTAATTTCCCTTGATTTTCAGGATTTTTAATTTGTTGTTTAATGAGAGGTTAATTAAATCATTCTATCTTTAGTTGCATGTTGGTCAAGTGCAAGCTTTCCAAAGGGATACTTCAAGCTTCTCTTTCTGTTTACATAAAAGTTAATGCACATTCTCTGTGAGATTTATAGGTCATACTCCAGGACCCTTACACTGACAATCCATAAAGATATTAGAAAAGATTTTAACTCTGGTAGGACAACTAGAGTTTTTCCTTGGGTTGAGTGGTGAATTTATAAGGGACTGAGTGACTGGAAATCTTCTGAAAATCTTTCCATACATTTGGCTGTCCTCAAGACAGCCTCCTGAACAGTGGCTTAGCCACAGTCTTCTGGGAACTGGACAGTTCTCTATCTAGGTGGTTCAGTGCTTACAGCATGGCATCTGCAGTTAGGAAGATCTGAGTTCAAATCCACCCTCAGGCACTTGCAACCTATGGGACTTTGGGCCAGGGTAAATCAGGGTATTTCTAGTCAAGCTCTCTTTCATCTTTTGGCCTCCTCACTAAGACTGATAACCCATCTCAATGTCTCTGTGATCTTTCAGAGCTGTCTGGGGAGCTAAGAGATTAGGAGACTTGACTGTGGGCCTGCTGCTGGTGGGGTCCAAAGCAGGACTTGAACTCTGAGCCTTCCTGACTCTGAAGCTGGCCCTCTGTCCTTTTGTCTCAGGCAATTTCTCTCTTCCATCCGGACACAATCCAAGCATCCCCTGTTCCATGAGCCTCTCCTGATCCCCACTGCTAGTGGCCTCACTCCCAGACTGCCTTGTACTTTGCCTTCATTTACTTTTATTCTCTGCATACTTTCATGCATTTGTCTCATTAGAACAAAAGCTTCTAGTGTTTGGGAACTGTGTCCCTAATAGTTTTTCCATCTCCAGAATCTCTCACAGGCCTGGTTATGCAGGAGTTATTTGACAAATATGTGTTGATTGCTACATTTAGCCACCTGTCCTTCTTTGTGCACAGCCCCTAAGAGGAAGCAATCAATAGGTATTGACGAATGAATTCATGAGTTAGAGGTCTGTAACATAGTGATTAGTAATGATTATAATTTGAACTTTCATTTATGTCTCATTGACCATTATCAGCAGCTATCACTTTATTATTTCATTTATTGTACCTAATTAATTTATTCATTTATAGTTTGACTTGATACGTGTTATGAGGTGTTGCTCTCCTACCTTCTGCCACACTCTTTTCCAATCATGCCATCAGTTTTTTATCTACTTCCAGGGTTTCCTTTGTGAAAAGGCATCATTGGGAAAACCTCTCAGGACAGCAACTTTGACCATAATGTGAAATTGCCCACAGATCTGTCTTCAAGGAAGGAAGAGAGGAGGACTCAGGTCAAATGCTGGTGAAGGGAGGGAAGCAAGGGATGGTGTAAAGACACATGGGGTCTGGGGACAGAGAAGAGAGAGCAGGAGGAAAATTAGGTGGGTGTTGGGGCTGACCTCATGATGGTCTGGTCAGAATCAAGAAGATCACATGGGGAACAGACACATATAGACTGGACACTGCCACAGTCAAGAGAGGACAGACCACATGTGGAATGAAGAAAGACATAGGGTGTACAATCATGGATGGACACAAGACAGACACGTGGATGCCAGATGTGTATAAATGAGCCAAATAGTCAAAAGTCTCCTCTCTCAGCACTGGAGATCACAGCGCAAGTTCCTATCCTGAGTCTGCAGACATGGAAGGCATCACTCTGCAATCCAAAACTGCTTTCTTTTCTTCTTTCCACCTCCGTAATGCCCTTCAGATTCTTGACCAAATTTAAACATTTTGATGGTATCCCTTCCTCTCCTCTCCTCCCTGAGAGTCAAGCCATGTGACAAATTGTATTTTTTTGTTTTAGGAGAGAGAGAGAATATCAACCCAGCTATATAATACACAGAGGAAAAGATATTTGTTGTGGGAGAAATGCTTTCAGAAACATTCTGGTTACTACCGGCTTACTCTCTGTGGAAGCACATCTAATCTCAGAACACTCAGAGGAAAAGACACTGGATGAAGATAGTATCCCTAAGAATCCTTTACTTACTTTAGCCTTGCTTTTGGTTGAAGCACTTTCTGTCTCTGAATGTGGAGGGGATAATACCTGGGGATAAAAATAATCCTTCTAAGGAAATTCTCATTCCTATGCAGTTGCCTTCTGGCAAAACAGCTCTCTGAACACTGAGAGGAAAAGACATTGGTGTAGAAGATACTCTCTGAGAACATTCCAGTGTAAGAAGGAACCTGGGAAGCCTTCTGAGGAAAGAAGCCAAGCTTTGAGAGATATGAAGGGGGGGGGGGGCTCCAGTCTGTCCAGTGCATTCTGAGACCACCCCTTGGCTTCTCTTAATAAAGGTTGGTTTCTTTGTCCAGAAAGGCTTTTCAGGTTCTTTCCTACACCACCCACTACAGGTTTGCTCCATGTGAAAACACATCTAGCCTCCAAATCCTCAGCGGACAAGATGCTTGTGGCTGGAACCACATGCTTGGAGAACAATCCAATTACTGTGGTCCTGCTCTCTACAGAAAGCCATCAAGAGGGAAAAAAGAATATTCCAATAATTGAGGCCTTTGAAACAATCCTGATGAAAAGACAAGAGCAAAAAATGTGACTTTCAAATACAGGAACAAAATGAAGCATTAAAATGTAAATATGTAAGAGAAATACCAAGAAACTCAATAAGGTTAAATTGTATACTTTCTTATAAGGGAAAATTAATCACATATTTTCCAAGAATTTTATCATTATTAGTGGTGGTAGAACAATTT
Source organism: Macrotis lagotis (assembly GCF_037893015.1). NCBI lineage: Eukaryota > Metazoa > Chordata > Mammalia > Peramelemorphia > Peramelidae > Macrotis > Macrotis lagotis. Next base: position 91,682,302 of record NC_133666.1, read on the forward strand.
TACATTGGAACGAAGCACAAAGGTAGGGATAATGTAAAATATATGGATGGGTGTGAAATATGGATGCTCTTGGAGAAGGTAGAAGGGAGGGAAAGAATGGGAAATTGATCTCACATAAAATAGGTGAGCAAGTAAGAACTTTTATAGGAGAGTGGAAAATGGAAGAGTCAGCCCATGGTCAAACCTCACACATCTAAATTGTTTCACAAAGGAAAAATATGTACTGATTCATTTGGACATCAAAATCTATCTTGTTCTATAGGTAAGTAGAAGTAGAGGATAATACAAAATAAAAGTGGTGAAAAAAGGGTGAACCAATACAAGAAGGCCAACAGTCATATATAAGAGACTTTAGAAGAGGAATAATAGTAAAAGATGGAGAGGGGGAAATAGAGAGAAGGAGAGAGAGAGAGAGAGAGCAAGAGTGAGAGAGAGAGAGAGGGAGAGAGAGAGAGAGAGAGCAAAAGCGAGAGAGCGAGAGAGAGAGAGAGAGAGAGAGAGAGAGAGAATAGAATGGAGGTTAAATGATAGCTAATAATCATAAGCATGAAGAGGATGAGTTTACTGTTAAAATGGAAATGTGTAGCAAAATGGATTAGAAACCACACTCCTACAATATTATTTTCTATGTGCTTACAAGAAATATATTTAAGACAAAGAGATAAACATAGGTAAAATAAAGAGACTGAAGGAGAAATTGGCATACCTCTTCTGAAGTAAAAACTTCAGGGATAGCAATGATCATCTCTTACAAAACCAAAGCCCAAAGAACCCTGATTAAAAGGGGGCAAGCAAAGAAACTACAACTTGTTCAAAGGATCCATAGAAAATGAAGTAATATCAAAAATGAACATATATGTAGGAAATGACCTGTATTTAGATTGTTAAAGGAACTGTTAAATGAATTACATCCAAGACAGTAAAACAATAGTAGTGGAAGAACTCAATTTTTCCTTCTCAGAGCTAGTTAAATCTAACCGAAAATAAGAAAGAATTCAATAAGATGAATAGAATCTTGGAAGCTTAGATATGAGAGGTCTCTAAAGAATACTGAATTGGAATTGAAAGGAATACAGACAGATCTTGCTTTCTGTAAAGTTACATCATGCACATTTGACTTTATATAAGGAAGTCTATAAGAAATCTGCATTCCAAAAAGCACCTCTATAACCATGGCCATAGAGTACTGGGATCTCCTTCTGCTCCTGCCCCTCAGATTGGTGCTCTGTTGCCTCCTACCACCAACCACCCCAACACATATTCAAAAAAAAGCCTTTTTTAAAAATACTCCAATTAAAAGCAGAAAAACAGACCTGCAGAGAGTCGACCAGCCCAAATGATGGATAGATCAGTGCTTGGCTTGAGACTTGGCTGTCCCCTCAGTGACTGAATTCTAAGGAGAATTTTCTATCCACTATGATACCTCCACTGACTTTGATCAACACTAGGCAGGTGTCTCTTCCCACCCTCCCCTGAGAACTCTCCTGTGATTCTGTGTGTGTGCCTCTCTTTCTCTCTCTCTCTGTCTTTGTCTATTTGTATCTGTCTGTGGTTTACTCGATCTCACTGCCACTCTCCATCTCCACATATGGATCTGTCTCTCTGTCTCTCTCATTTTATTTCTTTCTTTCCCAGTCATAGATTGCCCCTCTCTCCTTCCTTTTCCCTCTCCTCTCTATCACTTTGACAAAAGGTTTTTTTTTTCTTTCTACTAATTCCCACTCAATGATAAGTTTTTTTCCCTTTATTCTTTGTCATAACCATAACCACAGATCCATATGAGAAAGGAACCATAGGGACCACTGAAACCAATTCCATTGCCTCATTTTCCTTAGCTCTAACTCTACTCAAGCTTAGTAACAAGTGGACATGATTTTCCCTCTTTGACAAGCAGAGGATAATAGAGGTAGAGGGTCTTTTAGACCCCATCAAGCCCAGCTTCATGAAATGACTAAGATGAAAACTGAGGGTGAAAATGGGATTTCTCCACAGTAAGAGATCTTGTCATCCGCTGATGTAGAGTTGATCAATCCTAAGAACACTACCCTATGATCAAGGACAGGATTGGCTCCTACTTGCCATGTTTACTAACCTTTCATGTCTTTTGGTCTCATAGATAAATTGGTCACTGATCCCAAAAGGATCTCTTTCCTTATTCCTTGACTTTTAAGGAGTTCTCTTTCTCTTTTTTTCAGTTTTGTGCCACCTCTGATTCTCATCTATATAAATGATTCTATCGACTTGTCTCTTGTCCTCTCTTAGGTTTAACTCTATATGTCTATCTGTTTATCTCCCTCTCCTTTTATGCTTCCTTTTCTCAATGCTTCCCTCACTTCCCAATCTCTCTTTCCTCCCTGCCCCCCCAGTCTCTCATTCCTTCTCTTCCCCTTTCAGTCTCTCCTGTTCACTCCATCCTCAGAAGGGTTTTTTTTTTCCTCACTCTAATTCTTACCCAATTACATCTTATTTTTAATTTTCTCTATCTCACTAATATGATCATATATTTAGATCTAGGAGGAATCTAACTGGCCATTGAGTCCAACTCATCAAATCCACATCTCAAAAGAAACAGAAGTAAAAATAATACTCTAGATGATTTTTCCAGGGTGAAACATTTATGTAGAAGGTGAATTAGCATTCATACTGGACACACCCTGACTTCCATGACCAGTCCCCCTCAGATACCTTAGTGTCCACAGAAACCTTTCTCCTTCTCTCTCTCTGCTCTGCTCAGACTTTTTTTTATCTCATTGTCCCCCTGAATTTAAAAATAGTTTCTTCCTTTTCTCTCTGTCACTATTACTATAAGATATTAAGAATTGGAATGAACCATAAAGCCCACTGACTCCAATTTCATCATTTTGAAATAGAAGAAAGCAATTTAGACAATTCTGGTGACTTAGCCAAAATCACACAGCTAGAAAGTATGTTTTGAAACAGAATTTGAAATCAGGGCTCATGTCTAACCAGGACAGGGTTCTGTCCTCTAGATGTCCTGACTGTGCCATTTCACACATTTCCCCTGACCCTCATTGCTAGGGGCCCCTTCTCTCTATCTCTTCCTCACTGCTGACTTCCCTCCAACTCTGTCGCTCACATAAATTTCCAAAGGGCTTCCTTTTTTTTTCTTTCTGTCCTCCACTGGGTTATCTTATAACATGACTTGTCAGTGTGTGCATCAGAGTGAGACCTCAAATTGTATGGACTGTAAGGATGTGGTCTATGCCCTATGAAGCCTCAGTAGGTAGAACAGTACTGAGGTGCAGAAAAGCCAGGGAAAAGGCATATACTATAATTCCCCATGTATAAGATGCACCTTAATTTTGGTGCCAGAAATTTGAAAGGAAGGGTAAGGATCACTGAGCTAAATTACCTTTATTGATAACAAATAGAAGCATTCCCACTCTTAGAGAATTTTCAAGTTTGAAATCAACAATGTAAAGTAAGATTTGGATTCAGGTCCCCAAGATTTCAAAGATCATTCCACTACATGGCACAATTTTGATACACACATACTATCCTACCCCTTTCCAACTGTGTTTTCTTCACTCTGTACCCTTTGATGAACTATTCCCTACTTTAGAAACCAGCACATCCAGTTCCATGATTTTACTAAAGAAAATATGGGAATGACACAGTTGAAAAACTTTTATAAAGTAGAAAAAGTCAGAGATGTTTTGGGGATATAAAATCTAAGAGTCAGTATGCTTTTTAAAACCAGGACAAGTTGGCTTACCTTACAGTTATGTGGTCTCTCTTCTTTTTAACATCTTTCTATCCTCTAAGGTCTCAAACCCATTTTCACAAAGTTGTAGATTAGTTATCTCTTCCCTCAATTTATTTCTCATTGCCACATAATTCTCTCTGTGTATTTTTCACTCTCAACATCTCATTCACTATCTGTCACTCACTGGGATCTCTTAACTGTATTCCTCAGCTTCTTCCATAATGGGCTCTGCTTTATTGCCCTTGCTCACTATCTTGTGGTTCTGTGACAGTGAGTATCTGTCTGTCTCTATTGGTGTATCAGTTTGTGGCTTTCTCTATTATCTCACTGCCACTCTCTACCTTTATCTCTATATATCCATCTGTCTCTATCTCTCTCATTCTGGTTCTTCCTTTGACTATTTCCCTGTCTTTCTATCTTTCCTTTGATACCTCATTCTTTATTTCCTTCCTCTAATTGCCAGTTAATGATACCTGGTCTTTTCATTTTATACCTATCATGAATAGCATCATAAATTAGAGCTGGTATGTTCTCTAGGGGCCAATGAGCAATTTCAGAGGTCAGAGATTGACATTCTAATGGATTCTAATTAAAAATGTTAATGAATATTTGAACTCAGATCATTCAGACTTCCAAGATGGGTTCACAGGGATATCTAGGTGTTTTGTTCTACATATTCCCATCAAAGCACATACATCTATTTGTTGTGGACACTTGCCTCTGTCTTCTTCTCATGCTCAATGATTCATGTCCCAGTTCTCTCTCTCTCTCTCTCTCTCTCTCTCTCTCTCTCTCTCTCTCTCTCAAAGTAAATTCCAAGTGGGCACTTTTTTTTGGATTTCTGGAAACCAGAGGCTCCTACATCTGGTGAGTCATTAAATACAAATCAATCCAGCAGAATAAATTGACTGAGATGAAAACAGAGGCTACAGTGGATAAGGGTCTTCTACAGATTTAGAAAGTTTGTCTCTACATGATCAGGAATTCAAACTCAGCCAACTTCAAGTATAATGGTCCAACTAGCTAGGACACCTAACTGGTCTGCCCTACCTTTCTCAGGGGTTCTCTTGCTTTAGAGCTTTTCATATCCCTTTGAAGTTGAGCACCCCAAAATGGTCTCTTCTAACATTTCTTTGCTCTTTATGAAATGGTTTCCTTTCATTTTGTTATGTTTGGCTCCATCCCTCATCTTTTCTTTTCTTTTTTAAACTTCATTTAAAGCAATCACACAGCTAGAGATTTATTAAGTGTCTGAGGATTAGATTTGAACTCAGGTCCTCCTGACTTCAGGGAAGATGCTTAATCCACAGTGCCACCTAGCTACCTTCTGGCTTTCATTTTTGTATCTGATTCTCTTTCTCTCTCTGAACCTCACTAATATTATCCCTCCCTCACCTGCAGTCACTTAATTCTTTCTCATTTTCTTCCATAATGGGTACTTTCATCACTCTCTTGATCATTACCATGTGGTTTTTCTCTTTTACATTCTATCTCTATTCTATTTGTCTTTGTATAGCTCTGAATTTCTCTTTTTATCTCATTGCCACTGTTGTTATTGCTTTATGACTCTCTCTGACTCTCTCTTGCTCTCTTCTCTCTCTCTCTCTCTCTCCTTCTCCTATCATCCCCTCAAAAGTCTTTTATCTTTTTTCTCATTACCAAACATAAATAAGATAATTAATCTTTCCTTTATTCACTTTGATGGCTGTATTCATACATTTAGAGATGGAATTAACCCTATGAATAAGAAAATGAAGTTTTCTTATAAGTAAGTTCTCTGGAGCCCATATGAGGAAATGCCTTCCTCACGAATTTACCTTCCCCCCCCCTCTCCAGATATTCCATAGGTGATTTGGCTGCATTCCAAAGATTCCAGGAGCCAGCCACTCCTTGGAATACAGATAGCACTGGGTGAGAACTGGCTATACTCACAGTATGGACTTTATTCAAGGTAAAATCTTCCAGCCCCCTATGGCATTTCTTTGATTTCTTCAAACTGGTAAACTTGTAGACTTTTCCCATATTTTCTGTTAAAGGAACTCTGGAATCCCTCCAAAATAAATTAGAAACTAGCCTTCTTTGTTCTCCACTGATAAATCCTCTGAGGCTCCAAGCATTGGCAGGAATCTCACCCATGGAGAATATTTTCTGCCTGGGACTTTCTTTCTTTCTTTCTTTCTTTCTTTCTTTCTTTCTTTCTTTCTTTCTTTCTTTCTTTCTTTCTTTCTTTCTTTCTTTCTTTCTTTCTTCCTTCCTTCCTTCCTTCCTTCCTTCCTTCCTTCCTTCCTCTCCCAGTCAGGACTCAAGGCGGCTGAAAAAAGAACAAAGGATTCCCCCAGCCATGGACTGTTCAGAGTTGGTGCTCCCCCGAATTGGTGATGTTGTCTTTATCTTTTTCTTCTACTTTGATCATAGTATTACTAACCCTTTGTCTTTAATGCATTTTCTGCAGTATTGGATGTTATTGTAATCAATCTATTCCTTGTGTTGTATAATTAAAATACTTTCATTCTCACGAGTGCCAGTGAGAGTGTCATTTGCAGGAACAAAGCTGAACCTCAGTTAAAATCACAATACACCCTAGAAGGCATCGAGTCCAATCGAGCATATTAAAATAAGAGAAAGGCTTAGATGCTCTAACAGAATTACTCAGTGTAAAAGATTCAGAATATTTATTAGGATTTGAACTCAAGTGGTTCTGACATTCAAGAAATGTACACTAGGAGACTAGCTGTTTTCCTCAGCATGTTTTTCTCACTGTACACACTTCTATTTCCTTTGGATGCATCCTTCTTTCACCTACTCTGTTGCTCAATGCCTGATTGCCTCTAACTCTCTCTCTATTTAAATCTATTAGAAGCTTAATCCAAAGTAGCCAACCATTTCTCTCTCTGGAATTCATATCATTGAACTTCAGCACTGTTAGACACCACCAAGATGAGCCAGATGATTTCAGTAAAAAATAATTAAGACTTACAAGTGAAAAGAGAATTCCCCAAAACATACAAGTTTTGACAGAATTCAATGTGGGATTTGAAATCAAGTAATTAATTCCAAACATAGGACTCTAATAGGACACCTTCTAGGCTTACTCTATAAGTGATAGATTTCTCTCCCATTAACATCTTTCCCTCACTTTTTATCTCTTCTTTCTTCCTCGTTTTCCTGCATAATGAGCTCTACCATCACTCAATTACTCCTTAATATGTGGTTTTCTTTCCTCTTTCACTCCCCTATTCCTCTTCTTCTTCCTCCTCCTTTCTGTCTTGTCCTCAAAAACTTTTTTCTACTTGTTCTAATTTTCACCTATAAATAAGTGATCTTTTTTCTCCTTTCATGACTATAATGATACGTTTAGAGGTGGATTTAACCCAAGGGACCACTGAGTTGAATTCTATTACAGTTTAATAGAATATAGAAGTTTAGGTACTCTAGATTTCTGAACCCCAAATAATCAGAATGTTAACTAGGATTTGGACTGAAGTCATTGTGACTCTCTAGAAGAATCTTCTAGAGGACCTGGCTCTTTTCCTCTAAATATTCCTCCCCCTGCACACACTTTGATTGCCTGTGGAGGCTTTCTTCTGTCTCCTTGTGTCTAGTACTTGATTCCCTATAACTTTCTAACAGTTTAATTCCAGGAAACAGCCTTTTCTCTTTCTGGAAATCAGAGGGATTCTCAATAGGCTCCATCAAATACCATGCAATCCATTTGCTGAGGGAAAAAAAGAAGCAGACAATGTTTAAGTGATTTCACCAGAACAAAAATATTTCTCTGTTGGAAGCTGTGTTAGGATTTAAATTCAATGAGTCCACTCTAAGAAGAGTACTCTAACCACTAGGACACAAAGTTGCCTTCTACAGTTGCCAAGTGTTTCTTTCCCAATGTACTTGCTGCTCACCTGGGCTCTCTTAATTCATTGTCCTTCACAATTGTCTCTTCTCCCTCCCTGGCTCATTATCATGTGGCTTTTTTTGTCTCTCTGCCTCTGTGTCTTTCTTTTGTTTCTCAATTCTTGGGTTTTTCATATCTCACCCACTTGCTCCTTTTTTATCTTTATATATCTCATTGTCCTCTCTCTCTCTCTCTCTCTCTCTCTCTCTCTCTCTCTCTCTCTCTTCATCAATCCCTCCCATCTCAAAAGATTTTATTTTCCATTACTCTCATTCCGACCCAATCATAAGTAGTCTTTTGTTTTTCTCCCCATCACTAATAAGGTAATAGGTTGAGAGCTGGGAAGAACCTTGGGAGCCATTGAATCCAACTTGTTTATATGATAACATAGGAAACAGGTTGACACACTCTGAATTCCCCAAGGTTAAACATTTATTGGGAATGTGAATTAGGATCTGAATTTAGCTCATGCTGCCTTCCAAAAATGCTCCCCTCCAAAACCTTCTTCTCTGTAGGCAACTTTTGCTTTATCTCTCTGTGCTGCTTAGAACCTTTGGACCTGATTTTCAAAATGACCCCCAAATAACTAGGGTCTTCATTTTGTCTATCACTGATATTATCAGACATTTAGAGCTGGAATGAACCCTGAGGGCTACTGACTCCAACTCTATCATTTAAGGACCCAAGTAGCTAAGACAATTTCCACATATTTCCCAACCTCACACAACTTGTAAGCATGTTTTGAAGCAGAATTTGAAATCAGGGCCCTTGGGTGTTCAGGACAGTGTTCTATACTCTAGTGACCTGAGTGTGTTACTTCACACATTTTCCCCAACCCTCATTGCTAGAGGTCCCCTTTCTCTTCTCTTCTTCACAGCTAGCTTCCCCCCAACTCTCTGGATCTCACACATTTCCAGGGGGATTTCTTTTTTTCTTTTTCAGTCATCTACTGGGTAATCTAATAACAAAGCCTGTCAGGGTATTCATCAGAATGAGAATTTAAATAGTCTGGACTCCAAGGAGTCCTATTAAACCTGAGGAGGTATACCAGAACAGTACTGGCCATAAGCCAGGGAAAATGTATTAGTTCGGAGATGTCATCATATTCAAGGTATGGCAAGGAGGAGAATTTCACTGCAACCCAGAATTAATGGGGGAATTATAGTAGTATAAGGCATAATAAGACTGGAAATGCAGAAAAGGCAAGTTGTCAAGTGATTTGACCTCCAAAGAGATTATTTTACTACTGATATTGAAGATCATAGGAAAGCACTGAAATGTACTGGGGGTGGAGGTGACATGATAGGAACTGCAGTTTAGGAAAAACAATCTATTTGCCCAATGGAGGATGAATTAGAGTAGGAGACTTGAGGAAGGCAGAAACACTATTTTCATAGCCCAAGTGTGGGTTAATGAGCTCTGGGCAAGAGTGGGGGTTTATTGAAGCAGGTTTATTGAAGAGATGTCAGGAAGGTCTAATTCTCTCTTTTTTGATTGGAACTAATGAATACTTAGCAAGGCTTGAACTTGTGCCTGAAATTACCCATCAGAAATTAATCTTTCCAAGTAGAGAAGATGACAAATGTTTTATTGCAAATAGTGGCCTCAGAATATCTTGGAGAATTCAAAAATGAATTGTACTAGATCTGGAATATTGTTATCAATGGCTCATCATTATAAACACATCATCCAGAGTGAGTAAAATGACTTTTAATAAAATATCTTTGCAAAGATGGACTACCTCTCTTAAGGAAAGGGGCCCCATATCATGGCAATAGTGGGACTTATATGGAGTTTGAAAGGCTTTTCCTCTTCCTTAAGGCCTATTGTTGGCCAGGATCATATTCTATTTGATACATTCACCCTCATACCTTTTCCCCATCCTGGCTCACTACACTAATTTGGAATTGAATTCTACATCAGCACACATGAACACAGAGGAGAGAAGAACATCCTCCCTGAGCATACTTAAAGGAGAAGGACACAGAAACCAGTTTATCTCAGAACTAGATGGAGCAGATCTGATCTAAACTCAGGTTTTGATCAGGTTGGAGCTAAGTCTTTTATCTTATACTCACATACCTGTCCATGGGCACAAATACAGACAGACCCCCATATTTGGCATGGAAACCAACAATCTCCTTTCACATTCTTGTGGAAACCAAGCAACCCCACATTCCTCACATTGTCATGAAACAAATTTATTGTCCCCATCTCCTAGTCATAAGATTGATTTATACAAATTCAAAAACATTGTTTTTAATAACTTACCAAGTGGTCCTAATCTCTAAACTGGGTGAATGAAAAGCTTTCAACATATAGAGACCTAGGGGAAAAACCTGACAGCCACATGGACAGAGAGTGAGTAACATGAGATCCCCATAGTCCCTCCTCCTAGAATTGTCCTAAAGATATATTCATGGGGTCTGCCCAGATGAGTGAACATTTTACTGAGTTACAACAGACAGTAATTCGGCGCATTTATGTGAAGAACATTAAAAAGATGAGTCATCAGCACAATATGTAAACTCTGGAAAAAATAAGAACAAGCAAATAGTAATTCTAATAATAATATTGATAATAATAATGATATTGATAATAATAATAATAATAAACACTTTATAGCGTGTCATGGCTTGAAAAACAATTTGTAAGCATCCCATTTGAACCCTACAAGGAGTCTGTTATGCTCTTAGCAGAGGTGCTATCATTCCCATTTTGTAGATATGAAAAATTGAGGTTCAGGGAGTTGAAGTGGCTTGTCTAAGATCTCACAATGAGAAAGCAGAAATCTAGTGCAGGTCTTATGACTCCAATTCAGTTTTTGTCTCCATTGTGCCAGTTCACTAGTGGCAGGGCAGCTGGTGTTGGAGAGAATAAAATTACAAATCTGAAATAGTTTTAGAAAGACATTTATGAAATCACTTTGTAGAAAAGACTGAACCAGAAGGGAGGGTGGAGTTCCCTCTTAGGGTTACTTTCTAGAGGACTTAGACTAGAGTCTCCACACATAAACAAAAGGGGTAGACATTGGGTTGGTGCATGTGTTCCCCTCTGTCTCTCCCCACCTCGCCTTCATCTTTGTCTCCTCCTGCCTTGAAAAAGGAGGCTGAGGCATGGCCCCTTCCCCAGACCAGCCCCCTCCTCCTCTGCTCTGGGGGCTGTATGCAGTCCAAGTGCTGTTCAAGGCTGGTGATTCACAGATGCTGCTGCACCTTTTATGCTCTTCCATTCAGAGAGTTACCCCTCCCCTCCATGGGCCTCTCTCTCCAAGTTTCCACAAAGGGGCCCACCCTCCCCCACCCTCCCCCACCCTAAGATGAGCTGGGCTACTGTCCCCAACCCCCAGTCCCAGCAGAGTACCCTGAGAACCCTGGGCCCCTGGTCAGGGCCAGGTCCCCTCCTCTCCCCAGACTGAGTGATGGGAACTGAGAGAAAGCTTTGGGGGAGGTCCCCACTGTTCTGAGCCTCAGGTCGCAGAACCCCCCTCCTGCCTCCCCACTCTACTCATGGAAAAGACAAGCCCCACCCTTTAGTGACATCATTGTACTGGCCCCCTCCCACCCTATATTTAGAGGAAGCTTATTTGTCTTTGCTGGAGTATGTGAGGTAATAGGGAGCAGGAGAAGATCTGGGCCCCTCACCACTTGCCTTGCCCTCCCCTACAGATCTCCCCTTCTTTATCCCCATTTCCCTCCATCTTCCAGGCTGACCATTCCTGAGGGTCCTGAAAATGCCCAAGGGCTGAGAGGGAGGTAAGTACCCCATTCTCTGGTCCTGCCTCAGTCCCTCCCTTTATTCTCCTTTTGTTCCTTTTCTCCCCCCTTCAAGATTTTCATGAATCCTTCCCCTTGATTGTTTTTTCTTAGTCCTCAGGAGGATGTCTGTAAAGGTGGCTGGCAGATATACATATTTTTGTTTTTGCATATCTTATGTAAATATGTCCAATCATTCCTCTGTGCGAGTGTGTGTGGGGATGTATACATGTATGTGTTGGGGTGAACCACCACATGGCTGGCCCTTTGGGGTTGCCCCTGCCTGGGGCTTCCTGTCTGTCCAGACATTTGTCTGGGGGTCTGGGGCTTGGGGGCTGAGGGGTTGGGGTGGGGTGGGATTGGTGGAGACAAGCAGGAACAAGCCTTTGGGGTCACTCCCCTCTTCACTTGGATGTTTCCATCCTCCCTTTCTCCATCTTGGCTTTGTCTTAGACCTGAGGAGAGAGAAGGCAGAGTGGGAACTTTGGCCCTTTCCTTCCTCATATCTCTTTTGTTTAAAAAAGTGGGGGGATTCCGTGAATCTTATTGTCAACCAGAAAGAGGGGACTATCTCTGAAGCTGTGGATCACTATTATTTTCAACCTGAAAGATCAGGGTTGTTTTAATGGACATTTCTTTCATTTGGAGGGATTTGTTGATGACCTACTTGCATTTTGTTCTTTGAAAATTTCCTGTTCCTTTGCACTATTGGAGAACGACACTTAACCTTGGGAAATGGAAGCACTTCCTTCTTTTTCTCCTATATACAATAAGCCTGAGACACATTTAATGCAAAGGTGTGTTTCTTCACATATATGTTTCCCTTCTTATTTTGCCTGCCTTTGTTGTCTGTAGGCTAAACTATTTCAACTTTACAGAAGCAGAATTATCCATTTTGTTTTCTGTGACTCTCACTTCTTCTATCATAACTTCTTCCCCTATCCATGGATGTGAATAATTTCCTCCTTCTTCCTTCATTTGGCTATTGACTCACTCTCCTTAAACACCTAAATTGGCTCAGGCAGAATATAAAAAGCCATTTTTTCTCTATTGTCAAGAAACCTTGAGTGTCTTCCACTCCCATATTGCTCTTTTTGTTTTTTTGAGTAGGTAAAAGAGAACATTTTTTTGCTTCATTTCTTTCTCAGGCTTTCCCACTGAAGAGGGATTGGCTCACTCAAACTGAGATCCATTAAAGACTTTACCTTATAAAAGCCAAGGTCTTCCACTGCATCCATGGCCATTTCCAGTCATACTGATTTATATCTGACCACTGGACCCAGAGGGCCCTGGAGGAGAAAGTGAGCCTGGTTACTTTGCACAGCTCTCTCTCACTTAAATGGTATTTACTTGCAGGTCATGGCATCAACTCCTTTATATCATCATACACTCAAAGAACATATGTAATTTAATTTGATAAGTGCTGAGAGGTATTGATAACCCATCAACTATCTGGCAAACCACTTCTCTTTTATCTTATCTGTTTGTTTCTATATCAGCTTCCATATTCTAACTTCCCTCAATCCTATCCAGTTGCTGTCTTTGGAGTTATTAAATGTGATTTTGTTTTAGTTTGTTTGCTTCTGTATACTGCACACCTAATCTTATCCACTGTTCTGCCTTTCAGTTTTTAACAGGATGCAAATGTTTTTTGGAAAGCTAAGTGTCCCATTGGAGTTGAAATTTCTTTGCCCAGATGAAGTCAGTCAGGAAATGAGACAGGACCAGTTGGTCCTGATACCGTACAGTTGGTACCATATTCACTGATTTGTAGTACAGATTTTTGATCTACCGTTGATGATCACTGACTGAAACTCCATTCTTTCCACATTACCCTGCTCTATTACTACCCCCAAGATTGTTGACTTCTTTCTAAATATTTTTATTGACATTTTCCGTTTCTTACATCACCAGTGCATCACTTTTTGTCTCTTCCTCTTTCCCTTCTTGAATGTCATGCCATATGATGAAGAGTATTTTTTGTTTTAGGGAGGATTAGACACGTTTGGACAAAGGATGTTATTTGTATAACCCTTGTGGACCTCTCACCTCTTGGACAAGGTATGGCAAAGTTGTCTTCCCATGTTTCCTTTTCAGGTCCATTTGGTTTTCCACAAATCACTTTTAATATTTTTGCTGAGCCATTCTTTCTACTGAAATTGGTGTACTTACATACACACACAGTTTTCTTGGCTTTTCTTATTTCACTTTAAATCAGTTCACAAAGATGTTTCCTTACTTCTCTCTATTTTTCATGCCCATCATTTCTTTCTTTCTTTTTTGTAACATTTATTATTGTTGAATTTTTAAATGTATTCTCTAAATGGCACAGAATGCAAATTTTCCTTCAGTAAAAAACTTCTAGTTTCATTTAAGGAAATTCTTGAAGATATTTATTTTACCCATTTAACTTAGCTCAAGGTTGCTTGACAATATTTAGTAACACTATTATAACCCAGAAGGGGAAACCTACACATGTGGTTTCATCAACAGGTACGATTATCAAAGAAACAAATATTTATCTTATGAGAAGTTAAAATCAACACATTTCATCACATTTTTGACCAAAACTCATCAATTTACAAAGGCTTTACAAGAAATGTTCTTTCTCTTAAATCAAAACAAACATGGAGGCAAACAATGATATCCACCAATTTTCTGACTCATCTCATGATAATGATTTTACCTATCATGTCCTTTAAGATGAATTTGCAAAACTAAATAATAATGATGCTAAAATCAACAAAAATGAATCCTAGCCTTTTTAAATTGCTCAGTTTTAAACAGAAGATGACTAGAATTATTTCCAATACCACCGTTAAATAAATTTCCATGACTGAAGATGTTCACTCATGGAAGAACATTTTGAAACACTGTATGTTCTTTGTCCTTCATTTGTGAAGGAGACCAGGACATCAGGGAGGTGATGCCATGACAAGCACATGAATTGGATTTGGGGGTGGGGTGGGTGCTGTGCCAAGTCATGAGTCTCACTTTCTCCTCTAGAGCCATCTGGTTCCATTGGCCAGATATAAATCATGAATACTGGAGAAGGTGTTGGATGCAAGGCAGTCAGGTTCAAGTGACTTGCCCAAAGTCATACAGCTAGTAAGTGGCAAGTGACTGAGGCAGGATTAGAACTCCCATCTTCCTGAATCCAAGACCAGTGCTCTATCCACTGAATTATCTTGCTGCCCTTGTGATTCTGAAACATATGAATGCGTATATCACTCTAATTGTTTTTACAAACCATATATTGACAACAAGGAGGATGCTGACAATCTACCTGTATACATACAACAGAAGTCATAATCCAATCCACTTCTACAAATAAAATCTGTCAGGGTTGGCCTGTTTTTTGAGATCCCTAAGTTTACTCACAATCATTCTAACTGACTTTTAGGACTAGGTTGTCTTTTATGAAAACTTTTGTAAACTATCCCATAGTATCAGAGAACTTTATTCTAGTACCTTCAATGAAGCTTACCCAACTGGTTAAGAAAAAGTTTCCATATACATTCTTGCTACAATAGTCACAAATGATTAAATCTGAATCAGAAAGCAAAATGAATCTGGTTCATTGTAAATTTCAGAATAGGTTTTCATTAACTCTGGCTTCAGGCTGAGAATTTTTATTGCTATGATTATTTAAAAAAGCCTGGGGAGAACACAATAAAGTTAAGAGGAAATCTCAGAAATCCTGTAATGGAATCAATGAAACTCATCAGTTTATAAGAGCTTTAAATTATTCTAATGAAACTGATAAATTATCAAATAAAAATTCAGGAAACACTTCGAATTTCTGGCTTAAAAACAAAATTAATTATTCCCATACTAGGGACTATAATTTTAACCTTCACTTAATCTATAGGCACTGCTGCCCTCCATCTCATTGTTCAGTAGGAAAGTAAAACAACAAAAGTGTATATACAAATAAAAATAAAAATATGACTAGTTGAAGTATTAAAACTGCTTCTTTTGCTTGTAAATTGTGAATACTCTGCCTAAGAGCAAATACAGAGAATGTAGTTAAGAGACAGACCCTGATAGATTCCACTGAATATCCTATGCTGTCTATCCTCATTCTTCAGTGTCTTCTACCTTGTGAGGCACTTTTTTTTTAGGTTTTTATAAGGCAAATGGGGTTAAGTGGCTTGCCCAAAGCCACACAGCTAGGTAATTATTAAGTGTCTGAGACCAGATTTGAACCCAGGTACTCCTGACTCCAGGGCTGGTGCTTTATCCACTGCACCACCTAGCCGCCCCATGAGGCACTTTAAATAATCTGGGAGAACAGTTCTGAACTGCATTTAAAGAGAGTTTAGATCAAGCAGATAAGATAGTGTCTGTGCTATTATTCCAGCAACATCAATGCATAGCAAGTGTATCTATATTTTCAGAACTAAGGCATTTGGGCTATCTGTTGAATACCTTTCAACAAAGTTAGGAAGATGGGAGAGGCCAACTGTCTTAAAGGTACCAAAAGTAGAAATGAAATCCCTGCATAGGGAGCCATTCTTATAAAAGTAGCCATCAGTTCTCTCTGAAAAATCCTTTCCTTTGCATCAATTGTTTTGAATGTGTGAACAGCTCCTAAATTCTCCTTTCTCCTGCAAAACCAGGTAAACTCCAAGTCATCTATGTAGGTGCAGGTGATTGCTGTCATCTGACCTTCCATGGAAGTAGTCATTAGCAGTTGTCTATATACAGAAATCTCTAGTTTTGTGATAGTTAACTTTTTCTAATGGACAAAGGACATAAACTGAATTGAATCATATGGGATGATTCTAATCACCTTTGCCCCAGTTTCTTTATATAGACCAAGACAGCCTTTGTTTCTGGGGACAGCACACAAAGTAGAAAACTATCCTAAATATTTGTAATGGAGACTGACTATGCACCTATAATTATATGTTCTGGCGATACAAAGGTGGGATGGTGGTTTTGACACAAAATTCTGTCCTTCATCCTACCACAAAGAAGCCCAGCCAGTAGACATCCCTATGACTTGAATTTGTGTGTAGTGGGCTGGAGCTCTCACTTTCTGTTCCTTCAGTCCCAGGGGCTGCCAGTGCCACCATCTGTGCCTTGGGGATACCTGGGCTGGGGTGGTTGTACAATCAGAACCCTGGGACCTCCAAGTGTTCAGGACCTCCAAGTGTTCAGCTCACAATGGAAAATGACCAGTTTAGGCTGGCAATGCCTTACAGAGCTGCCCCATAGTCCAGCAGCTGAGGTTCCAGTACTCCTGATGGGGTCCTTCTCCCACACATCCTTTCTTACAGCATGGTGATACTACTCTGTGACATTCATATTCCTTGCCTTGCTTAGTCATTACATGGAGGATGACCAACTACATTGTTGCCAATGCACAATTGTAACAAAAAATGCTGCTATAAATGTTTTGGTTTATATGGAAACATCTTTTCATTATTGATGATTTCCTTAGGGTAAAATGGAGTCTTTGTTTTAAAATTTTTAAAGTACTTGTTACTTTCTGTGTAAAAATTGCAATTAATTTTCAAAATGAACATATCATATCATGCCTCTACTGACAATGGTTCAGTGTGTGTACATTCTCACATTTTATTTATGTATGAAAATCATATTTGTGTTACAAGAGAAATATGATAGGACTCCATCCTAAGTTGTCGTTTTCAAATAGTTATGTTTGGAATCCATCTTTCACATCCATCTCATGCTCTGGATTTTTTTCTCAGGAGACTCATTTTTACCTTGATCAATTTCTTTTTGTGAGACATAATTATTGGAATGTTCTATGTTATCTTCTGTTAACAAGGATGGTTTACATTTTGGTAAGTATTCATCTAATTCACATAGAAGGTCAGTTTTGCTGGCATCTCCTTGAGTCAAATGACTCCTATATATTGTTTTCATTTCACCTTCATTGGCTATGCATGTGTCCTTTCATTTTTGAGACCAATCATTAGGCTTTTTTCCCCTTGTTTTAATCAACTTAAACAGTGGTTAATCTATTTTGTTTATATTTTCATAAACTCTACAATTACTTTTTTATTAGTTTATTCCTTAAAATTTTCTTAATCTTATTAAATTTAGGATTTCCATTTTGATATATAAATGGATATTTTCATTTGTGTATTTTTCTAAATTTTAAAATTTTATGCCCATTTCCTTGTTTCTTTTTTCTGTGTTTTAGAAATATAAGGATTTAGTGATAGAAGCTTCCCCTAAGTCTGGCTTTGGTTGTGTCCCAGAAATTTTGGTATGTTGCTTCATTTGTATATTTCTCTTAAAAGAAATTATTGCTTCGTTCTCTGATTCATTCTTTGACTCATTCATTTTTAACATTATATTATTTATTTTTCAAATAATTTTAAATCTAAGTTTCCACAACTAGGCAATTCATGCACTTTGTTCTATAAATGTTCAGTAAACGTTTCCATTTAGTATTTCTGTTTTTCTCCACTTCCTTATGAGGTTTAATTCCTTAAGATTGGCTCATTTTTATAAAGGTTTCATGTTGAGCAAAGAAATAATTATATTTCTTTTTATTTCCATCCTCTTTACTCCAGAAATCTACAATATCTAACTTTTAAAATATTCTTGTTGTCTTCTTGATTTCTTTTGTATATTTTATGAATAGATTTTGCTAATTCTGAGAGGGCAAAGGTGGATTCTTCCATTAGTATAGTTTGTCTATTTCTTTCCATAACTCATCTATTTTTTTCCTTTAAGAAGTCAGATGCTTGGCCATTTGTTTAGGAGTGACATTATATTATTGTCTATGGTACCTTTAAGGAAGATAGAGTTTTCCTACTTATCTCTTTAACTTAGATCTGTTTCAGATTTTGCTTTGTCTGAGATTTTGATTGCTACCCTTGCCTTTTATACTTCATTTAAGGTTCCAGAGGGAAAGGGATAGTCTGAAGTCTCAGAATTTTTCACACGGCTGTATTCCGATCTAGATATGGGGGTTTGAAAGTCTCTAGTGGTTACAAATTGATGTGATTTCAGGAGAAGATTGTTCACTGCTTTCCTTAACCAAGAAGAACCCCCAGTCTTTTGGGGTTGCAATTGATACTGCTCCTCAGGGTCGCTATTCCATTGGGATCCTAAATGATGCTATTCCTCAGGGACCCTCATCCCTTGTGACCAGGAATGATACATACTTCTCAGGTTCTTTCCCTCCTTTTGCCCAAAATGCCCTTCTCTGCCCTTGAACTCTGAACTAGAAGTCTCTATAAGCACAGGTCCATCAATAATACCTTTCTAATCAGCCACTAGGTCCCTTTACTGTCTCTGACTTGAGAGCTCCCAAAGTGGAAACTGCTTGTCTGTGAAAGTTAATTATCTGAAAAATGAAATAATTTTCAGGTACAAAGTTTCCAAGTAAATAAACCAAGGATTTAATGGAATGGTTAGAGTTTCCCTTCAGTCAGGTCAACTAATTCCTCAGTAATTAGTGATAGAGGAGAATTCACAGTTTTTTTTAATAACAGAAAAAAGAGGATTAAAACATAGCAGCAATCTTAGGAAACTTGTTTTGAATATAATTCAATTTGATTAGGCAGGTCATCCATCTGGTTACTTCTTCCAGGCTTTCTGAACAGAAAGTCATACTGTGGTCAACATTGAGATGTCAAAGGGAGATTACTCCAGAAGGTCTTGCACCAAAGCTGAAGCATTTTGTAGACAGAAATCTTCTTTTCAAGGGACCTGTGGTTACTAGACAAACTTGAGCTTTCAGTTTCCAGAGAAGGAAATCCAAACATTGAAGATTATACTATTCAGCTAATACTTAACCTCTAGCTAAAAGAACTTATTCAAGAAGTCAGAAAACTTTATCTTTTGTCAATATCCCTCTTTCTCCAGATGTCAAAAAGGGTAACTTAGTTTTTAAAATATTCTTTATATCTTATGATCATTTTATTCTGACACTGATGTATATGGGGTATCAAATTATTTTCTACTAATTAATAAAGTCTTAACCATCGATTCATTTACAAAATCTATAATTAACCTAAACTTAAGGCAATAGGTTTTTTAGTTTGGCTTACCTGTTAGTGTTAGCTTTTCCTAAATTGAGGAACTTAATCCTATAGTCAACCCCCCCCCCAAAAAAAAACAGAAAAAAAGCAAAGTTGAATATTCATTTTGCATTATTTTATAAACCAATGAAAGTTGTTAATGCTAAAGCTAATGCTAATGTCAAATTTGCTAAAGTTGTTAATGATTTCAACTAGTTTTTCAGTTAATTCATTAGAATCTACTTTTTCCTGCATGCTTTCTGATGTTTCTACTAGGAATGCATGTTATAATTTGTGAAACATTTTTGCTGCATCTCTTAAAATAATCCTTTGATTTCTGTTCATTTTATTATTGTCATGATCACTTATGTATCTGATAGTTTTCCTAATATTGAACCAGACCTGAACACCTTCATTCATTTTTGCTCAGTTGAATATTGATCAAGTGTAAATTTTCCAGTAGGATACATCAAGCTTCTCTTTCTGTTCACATAAAAGTTAATTATATTCTCTGTGGGATTATAGATGCTGCTCCCAGACCCTTGCATTGACCATCCATAAGAGATTTTTACACTGGTAGGACAACTAGAGTTTTTCCTTGGGGTATATGGTGGATGTATAAGACTGAGTGATTGGAAAACATCCTTGCACTGAGAATGAGCTCTTTCCCTGCTTTTGCCTCTCCTCAATGTAACTGCCTGAACAGTGGCTTAGTCACAGTCTTTTGAGAACTGGAAATTTTCCCATCTAGGCCACTCAGTGGTGAGAGCACGGGGCCTGTAGTTAGGAAAATCTGAGATCAAATCCAGCCTCAGATACTTACTACTTGTGCTACCCTGGGTCAACATAAATCAGAGTATTTCTAGTCGAGCACTCTTTCATCTTTTGGCCTCCTCAGTAAGACTGATAACCCATCTCAATGTCTCTGTGATCTTTCAGAGCTGTCTGGGGTACTAAGAGATTAGGAGACTTGAGTGTGGGTCTGCTGCTGGTGTGGTCCAAAGCAGGACTTGAGCTCTGAGCCTTCCTGACTCTGAAGCTGGCCCTCTGTCCTTATGTTTCAGACAATCCCTCTCTTTTATCCAGACACAGTCCAAGCATCCCCTGTTCCATGAGCCTCTCCTGATCCCCACTGCTGGTGGCCTGACTCCCAGATTGCCTTGTACTTCGCCTTCATTTATTTTTATTCTCTGTATACTTTCATGCATTTCCTGTCTCATCAGAACAGAAGCTTCTAGTGCTTGGGAGCTGCGTCCTTAACAGTGTTTCTATCTCCAGAATCTCTCACAGGCCTGGTTATGCAGGAGTTATTCAAGAAATGCATGATGATTGCTGCATTCAACCACTTATCCTTCTTTATACACAGCACCTAGGAAGAACCTAATCAATAGCTATTGAAGAATGATTTTATGAGTTGTAGGCCTATGCTAGAGCGATTAGTAATGAATATGATTTTATCTTTTATTTGTGTCTCATTGAACATTGTCGTCTGCTGTCATTTTTATTTTATTATCAGAGCTAATAGATTTATCCATTTATAGTTTAAATTGATAAGTGATAGGGGTATTGCTCTCCTACCTTCTGCCATGCTCTTTTCCAATTATGCCATCATTTTATTATCCATTCCAGAGTTTGCTTTGTGAAAAGGCACCACTGGGCACACATCTCAGGACAGCAACTTTTATGATAATGTGAAATTGCCCACAGATCTGTCTTCAAGGAAAAAAATGAGGCAAGATGTGGGTCAAATGCTGGTGAAGGGAGGGGGGCAAAGGATGGTATAAAGACACATGGAATCTAGGGATAGAGAAGAGAGAGCAGGAGGAAAATAAGGTGGGTGTCTGGGCTGGCCTCATGAGGGCCTGGTCAAAATCAAGAAGAACATGGGAGGGACAGACACATATAGACTGGACAGGGCCACAGCCAAGATAATACAGGCCACATATGGAATGAAGAAAGACACAGGGTATCCAATCATGGATAGACAGAAGACAGACATGTGGATACCAGATGTGATAAATGAGCCGAATAGTCAAAAGTCTCCTCTCAGCACTGGAGGTCTCAGCCCAAGTCACGATCCTGAGTCTGCAGATGTGGAAGGAATCACTCTGCACTTCCAAAACTGCTTTTTTCTACCTCCATAATAAGCTTCAGATTCTTGACCAAATTTATTTTTTTTTAGTTTTTTTTTTTTAGTTTTTGCAAGGCAATGGGGTTAAGTGGCTTGCCCAAGGCCACACAGCTAGGTAATTATTGGGTATCTGAGGTCGGATTTGAACCCAGGTACTCCTGACTCCAGGGCAAGATCAGAAACAGGAACAAAAAGAAGCATTAAAAGGTAAATATGATGGAGAAATCCTAAGGAACATAATAAGTTTATAAATGGGAGAGGAGCACCATGGTCAAACCACACATCTAAGATGGTTCACAAAAGGAAAATATATAATGAATCATTTGGTCATCAAAATCTATCTTATCCTATAGGTAAGTAGAAGTGAGGATAATACAAAATACAAGTGAAGAAAAGTGTGAACTGATAAAAGAAGGCCAATAGTTATATGTAAGATACTTTAGAAGAGGGACTGTAGAAAGAGATGGAGAGGGAGAGAGAGAGAGGGAGAGGGAGATGATGAGATACAAGAAAATGGAATGGAGTTAAGAAGATAGCTAGTAATCATAACTGTGTGAATAATATGAGTTCCCTGATAAGAGGAAATGTGTAGCAAAATGTATTAGAAACCAGACTCCTACAATATGTTTTGTTTTGTTATTAAAAGAAATATTTTTAAGACAAACAGATAAATACATTTAAAATAAAGGGACTGGAGGAAAAATGGTTATACCTCATCTGAAGTAAAAAAACAATGCAGGGGTAGCTATGATGATCTCAGACAAAACAACAGCCCAAAGAGCCCCAATTAAAAGGGGAAAGCAGGAAAACCTCAACTTGTTGAAAAGAACCATAGAAAATTAAATAATACCAATAATAAACATATATGTGGAAAATGGCCTAGCATTCAGATTGTTTTTTTTGGGTTTTTTTTTAGGTTTTTGCAAGGCAGATTGGGTTAAGTGGCTTGCCCAAGGCCACACAGCCAGGTAATTATTAAGTGTCTGAAACAGGATTTGAACCCAGGTACTCCTGACTCCAGGGTCAGTACTTTATCCACTGCACCACCTAGCTGCCCCTATTCAGATTGTTAAAGGTGATATTAACTGAATTACAGGAGAAAATAGACATTAAAATAATAGTAGTGGAAGATCTCAACTTTTTTTTCTCAGAGCTAGTTAAATCTAACTAAAAATAAATAAAAAAGGATTCAGTAAGATGAATAAAATCTCAGAACCTTAGATATGAGAGGGCTCTGAAGAAGACTGAATTGGAATAGGAATAAAGATCTTGCTTTCTGTAATGTCACATTATGTAAATTTGACATTATGTAAGGAACTCTGAAAGAAATCTGCATTCCAAAAAGCCCCTCTGTAACCTTGGCCATAGATTACTGGAATCTTTTTTTGCTCCTGACCCTCAGTTTGGGGCTCTGTGGCCTCCTACAAGCCACCAACCCAATAAATCCCCCAAAACGCCTTTTAAAAAATCCTACATGTGAAACAGAAAAACAGACCTGCAGAGAGAAAACCAGCCCCACTGATAGATCAAGGCTTGGCTTGAGACCTCCACGCTGAGAGAGGAAATCTGGATTTCAGTCATCCCACCAGTGGGAGAGTTTGGTGCCTACAATTCTGGTCTTGTGTCAGTCCTCTATGCTCCAGTGTGCTTCTCCATGGTCCCCTTCCTGTCACTTGTACTATCTTGAATGTTTCTGTGTCTGGCCTCCAGCTGTATACCTGCCGGAATCTTCTTCATTTCTTCTCCAGTTAGCGCCTCATGAAGCTGGCCCCAACAAACATCTGTTCCTCCTCATGTTGTGGCTTCTGTGTCTACCCCACATGTGTCCTTCAATCATGTTCTGGCCTCTCCTGCATGGGGGCAACTATCCCTTCCTCCTCCCTCCTGCTCTGTTCCCCATTCACTGGTAAATTCACATTACATTAAATTGCTGTATACAAGGGTCTGTAGAGTGGGCCCCCTATGTAAAGTAAGGATCTTGCCTGGCTGCATTTTCTCAGCTCTATTTTTCAGCTGGTTCTCAATAATTGACCTAGAAGTCTGTGCATCCCAGAAATACTTCTACCATATCTGTATGCCAGAGATCAAAGAAAGAAACTCTGTTTGTAAAAAAACATGCATGGAAGTTCTATTTGTGGTGACAAAGACTTGGAAACTAAAGGATGCCCATCAGCTGAAGGATGACTGAACAAGTTGACGTGCATGGTTGAACTGAAATATAATTGTGCTACAATGAAGGACAAGCAAAATTGATTCCAAAATACCTGGGAAGGCTTATTTGAGCTCATGCAAAGTCAGATGAGAAGAACCAGGAGAATGTTGTTCACTGCAGGAAAAATACTGCAAGATGATCAAGTGTGAAAGACAGTTGATGAAGACAATGTTCCAAGGCAGTTCCAAAGCAACCATGATGAAAAATGTTCTTCATATCCCAAGACACAACTGATGAACTCTGCCTACAGATTAAAGGATCAAAAGTAAGAAGTAGATCAAATTAAAGTGCGACAAATTCTGCCTCAAATAACAAAATTTCATTCATATATTAGAACAGTATGGAATAATTTTGTTTGTGGGTAACAATTTTGATTGAAATTCATGTAGAATAAATTTTCTTGTATTCAAATAGTTATTAAAGATAAATTTCACCACATGTACATATGTGTTAAAAAATATCTAAACAAAAATATGATCATTTTGAAACTCCTCCCTTCTTCTGCTTTGTAGATAGGAGAATGGAAGGGGAAGTTCACCCAGCCCTTTTGGGGGAACTTTAGAATACAGTCTGCCAATAGTAGTTTTAAGGTCTATAAAAGGGAGCAACTACCACTGGAAATGATAATCTGGTTGAATATTAGACAAGTAAGATAAGCAGCACAAATGCTACATTCTGGAGCATTACATTATGTATCCCATAAGATTTGTTTTTCACCTAGCAAATAGTAGGTTCTAAAATAAGTGTTCTCTAACTACTAATTCGATTTTAATTAAATTTCTTTTTGGTTTTTGCAAGGCAGTGGAGTTAAGTGACTTGCCCAAGGTCATATTGCTAGGTGTTTATTAAATATCTGAGTGGGGATTTGAATTCAGGTCCTCTTAATTGCAGGACTGCTGCTCTATCCATGGAGCCACCTAGCTGTCCCTCCCTACTGATTCTTAACAATTAATACTTACAGGACTATCTAAGGGATATCAGATGAAACTTCATAAATTTCCTGCTTTGTTTGGGAGAGGTTCTAGTTTCTGTTACTGAACTTTTCAGAGTTTGACAATATGTTGTCAGTAGGACTGAATTTTGTTTTCTGATATGAATTTGCTTTTGATTATTTCTAGCTCTACACAATAACAATGATAGGTATACCACAGATGATGTAAATTATTGACATTTTTCCAATTATTTATATCTGACATTATTTGTGTGAAGTATATCAGGTAATTGTGTTCACATAGTTTCCTGAGATTGTCTTGGCTGGTACAATCCCAAGTATTTTATATGGTTTAAAGTTATTCTATTTTATGTTTTCCAGGTATTTCAAATATGCTTTAATGTTCTTTCATCAATTGCTTACAGCTTTGTTATTTTGAAATATCCCAAATTTCTGTAATTGTATACTCTTTTTTTTCCTTAGGTTTTTGCAAGACAAATGGGGTTAAGTAGCTTGCCCAAGGCCACACAGCTAGCTAATTATTAAGTGTCTGAGACCAGATTTGAACCCAGGTACTCCTGACTCCAAGGCCAGTGCTTTATCCACTACACCACCTAGCCACCCCAATTGTATACTCTTTTAATTTTTTAAAGTATCTTCTTGATTCTTGAAGTCATTATTTTATTTTTTGCTACATTCTACTTTTGAAGGAGTTTTCTACACAGAATAAAGTTTTGTACTTCTTGTTCTAAGTGGGCAATTCTCTTTCTAATTTTTTCTCTTGAGTCACGTAATTTTCTGCATTTAACCCAACTATCACTATCATTCAGTTTTTGACATAATTTTCACTCCTTTAGTATCCTGTTCCTTCTTTTCTTTGTGAAACTGTGGTTGAATTTCTGGTCAAGCTACATTTTTCTTTGAGGTTTCTTTAAATGTCTGCCTTTAATTACTCAGTTTCTGAGATTCTGTCTTGAATATCCTTTCCACAAAAATTGTTCCTGCTTTCTTTTCTCACCCTTATAATATTTTATTTTCTCACTTACAGATTAAAATATTTTAGCATTAATTTATTATTTGTATTTTATTTTTTCTAAGTAAATAGAAAGAGTTTTCAACATTCATTTTTGTAAGATTTTGAGTTCTGCATTGTTCTACCTCTCTCCCTTCCCTCCTATTTCCTCATGTCAATGAGTCGGAGTCAATGATATAGGTTAGACATGTACAATCATGTTAAATATATTTCCATATTATTCCTAGCAATCATTTTTATAAGATTTTGAGTTCCAAATTTTCCCCTTCCCTCATTGTCCTTCAATCTTCTGACAATGGCAGGCAATTTGATATAGTTTATATGTATTTTATCATGTAAAATATATTTCAGCATTTGTCACAGTTGTGGAAGACAGAACAAAGGGAAAAAACACAACCATGAACAATGTGGAAAAAATATGCTTTGAAAGATAGAATTCTTCAGGTTTTTATTTGGATACAGATATCATATTCATCCATGAGACAGTCCTTTGTACATGACTTGGATCATTGTGTTGCTGAGTAGACCTGAATCATTCATAGGCAATCATCAGTTTCCAGTATTTTGGTACCACAAAAAGGGCAGCCATAAATATTTTTGCACATTGATGTTTTTCCTCTTTTTTCATGATCTCATTGATAGTTTGTTTGCCCTTTGGACAGAATTCCAAAGAGCTCAACAGATGGGTTTAATCAATTCACATCCCTACCAACAGTGCTTTATGGTCCCAAATTTTTCCACATACAAACATTTATTATTTTTGTTATCTGTCATATTAACTAAATTTAAAAGGTATGAGGTATGATTTTCATTTCTCCATTAAAAAGTATTGAGCACACTTTTTCATATGCTTGTAGATAGCTTAGAGTTCTTCATCTGAAAACTGCCTGTTCATATCATTCAACCATTCATCAATTCTGAAATGATTTCTATTCATATAAAGATGACTCAGTTCTCTATATATGAGAAATGATGCCTTTATCAGAAATACAGTATTGATATTAATTGTCTATTATATCTCTTAGTAAGATATAGTTTCCTTCCTTATCTCTTTTAATTAGGTTTATTTTTTACAATTAGCTTTTTTTACAATTACAATTAGTTTTTAACTTTGTTCATTTTATTTTCTAGGATTTAGGGTTCTTCATTTTTCTGCCTCCTTCCCTCCCCCTTCATGAGAATGAGTAAACTAATATGGGTCATATGTGAACCATATTTGACAAATTCTCATATTAGTCATGTTGTGAAAGAAGTCAGAACAAAAGGAAATAAGATGAAAAAGTAAGAAAAAAATACATAAAACAAATTTTAAAAAGGTGAAAATTGTAAACTTTGATCTGTATACAAACTCCATACTTGTAATTCTGGGTCTGGATGACATTTTAATTGTCTTTGCTCATTGAATTCCTGAGAATAATTAGGTCAAATCATAGTTGATCATTCCTGTTAATTTGTACAATGTTCTCCTGATTCTGCTCACTTCACTCAGCACTAGCACATGTAAGTCTTTCCAGGTTTTTCTGAACTGTACCTCCTCACCATTTCTTATAGAACAATAGTATACTATCACAATCATATACTGATATTTGTTCAGTCATTCCCCAATTCATGGGCCTCCTCTCAATTTCCAATTCTTTGCCATTACAAAAATAGCTGCTAGAAATATTTCTCTGCATGTGGGTCTTTTCCCCTTCAATATGATCTGTTTGGGAGACAGACTTAGTAGAGATATTGCTGGATCAAAGGGCAGACACAGTTTGATTGTATTCAGCCAGAGTTCCAGAATGCTTGAATCAGTTCACAACTCCACTGAGAGAGTGTTAGTGTTTCCATTTCCCCCATCCTCTCCAACATTAATCATTCTCCATTTTTGTCATATCAGCCAAACTCATGGGTGTGATATGTTATCTTTGAATTGCTTTCATTTGCATTTCTCTGATCATTTGTGATTTAGAGCATTTTTTTCTGACTATAGATAACTTTAATTTTTTGATTTGAAGAAATTACCTGTTCATATCTTTTTACTATTTATTGTTTGGGGAATGACATATTTTCCTATAAATTTGACTCAGATCTCTCTGTGTTTTAGAAAAGAGACCTTTATTAGAAACATTAGCTGTAAAAATTTTTTCCCAGTTTTTTGCATTACTTCTATTCTTAGTTGATTTGGTTTTATTTGAGCAAAATTTTTTAAATTTAGTAATTAGAATTATCCATTTTGCAATTTATAATGTTTTCCAACTTTTGCTTGATCATCAACTCCTTCCCTTTCCATAGATATAATTGATGAACTATTCTTTGTTCTCCTGATTGACTTTTTTTTAGGTTTTTTTTTTTGCAAGGCAAATGGGGTTAAGTGGCTTGGCCAAGGCCACACAGCTAGGCAATTAGTAAGTGTCTGAGACCGGATTTGAACCCAGGTACTCCTGACTCCGGGGCCGGTGCTTTACCCACTATGGCACCTAGCCGCCCCTCCTGATTGACTTTTGGTTTCACCCGTTATGTTGAAATCATGTAGACTTTTAGACATTTTCTTGGTATAGGGTTATATCTATTTCTAGTTTTCTCAACATTTTTTGTTAATTAGTGAATTCTTCTTCAAAAATTATGCAAGAGTAGATTCCTAATAGTCATTTACTACTGTTTCTTTAGTATCTAATCTATTCCATTGATATACCACTCTCTTTCTTAGACAGTATCAAACAGTTTTGATGACTGCCACTTTCTACTTTTCATTTCGGCATGGGTAGGCCACCTTCCTTTGCATTTAAAAATAATTCTCTTTATACTGTTGATCTTTTGCACTTCCCAATGAATTTTGTTACTCTTTGTTCTTACTCTGTAAATATAATATTTTGGCAGACTGATTTGGTAGTGAATGAGTAGATCAAGCTAGGTATAATTGCCATTATTATGTTAGCTTGGCCTGCCCCTGAGCAATAGACATTTTACCAATTGTTTAGATCTGACTCTATTTATATGAAGAGTTTTTTTTTAATTGTGTTTATATAGTGTCTGAGTATAGTTTAGAAGGTAGATTCCACCATGTTTTATAGTGTCTACATTATATTTTAACTGGACTTACTCTTTCTAACCTAAGTACTGGTTGTAGTTGGTAGTATATAATCCTGTGGATTATTTATATGGGTCTATTTTGTATCCTGCAACTTTGCTAAAATTGTTAATTGTTTCAAGTTATTTTTGTAGTAAATTTTCTAAAATTCTCAAAGAATATCATGATATCATGTGCAAAAAGTATTTTGTTTTTTCATGAGGCCAGATGGTTTTGAGACCATGAAGATGGTTTTCCCATGAAATGTAATATCTATGGAGTAACAACAATATTGCAGGGTGATCAACTCTGCATGATCATCTACCTACCTTTTCTCAGGAGTGCTGTGACCCAGATAATTCTGAAGGACTTGTGATAAAGAATACTATCCAACCCAAAACCAGAGTTGATGGTATCTGAATACAGACTAAAGCATACTTTTTATTCACTTAATTTTTCTTCAGGTTTCTCTTTTTTTGAGGGAGGATTGTATCAACTTTTACAACATGACAATTGTAATATTTTTCATGACTGCATATTTTTAACCTATATCAAGTAACTTGTTTCTCAATGAGAAGGAGTGAGGGAAGATGCAAAGGAAAGAAGTTGAAGTTCAAGGATTTCAAAGTGACTGTTGAAACTTGTTTTTTTGCATGTAACTGGGGGAAAATAAAATAACATTTAAAATAAAGATAGTTTATCCTTAGGGAAGCTGTGAGCCTATAGAACATAATCATTGAATAATACTGACAATAACATTTTAGAAAGTTAGCATGCTTGTGTTTCCCTAATAAGATTTTCCTTACCACCAGTTTGATTTTATTCTCCTTGATAACAGACCTTCCAAAATTAATGTTTTTTTTTTCCTGTAACTCTTGATCAGCAACTGGTCCTCCTTGAGGGAGACCATCCAAACTCATAATATAAGAAAGAACTTGACTCTTAGAAGAGCCTTTTGGAGCACATATTCCCCTAGTACTCTCCAAGAGGAGCAACCCTTCCTGCTGAAGACACTATGTCTCTCTGCTTCCCCATGCAGGACTGCCCTTCCATGATGAACTCTATTTTACTGTGCATGCCTTAATTGTGTGCTGACTTCCCTTTTCTTCTCTATCTTCCTCTTCTTCCCCATTGCCCATAATAAAACTTTGCACTAACTTGATTCCCATTGTTACTGTTATTTTTCATGCCTGAACCCATTTAAGGGATTGTTTCTCAAAGTCTCTGACTGGCCCACAGAAATCCTAAACAAGGAATTATTGACTTATTGACAGTAAGGCTACATGGGGTATTAGGGGACTACAGGTTCAGCTGCAAATACTAAGAGTGAATAGTTGAACCCTACATCCTCCCAGGAGTTACCCCTTAAGCAGAGGACTCTCAAAAAACCCAGATCTTCTCTGGTGTCTGTCCCTGCCCATTTTCCAATCCTTGAATTGCCAGATCAGAGGCTGCCTTCCTCCAGGAATTCTTCCCTGATGCCCATGCCAAAAAGGCCTTCTTGTACCTGTCTTCATTCACCATGTAAGAGTTCCCATAGGATTTATCTCTGCCTACTCCTTGTCCCACCTAGGCTGTGAACTTCCAGAGGGCAAGAAATGGACCTGGGCTAACCCTCCACCTCCAAGCCCAGGGAATATTGAAGCTGGAAGGCTAGAGAAACACGTTTAGAGACGTCATGGGATGTGTTGCGGTTCACCCTGAAACCTGTGTAGCACATGCCGGTCTAAAATTTCTTGTCCTTCACTTAAAATCATGCCATCAGAACAAGCCCCCACAACCCCTAGGGCCATGGGCAACCTGCCCAGACCACAGAGAACAGTGGAAACCTGCAGTTCAAGAATACTTTTTTTTGTTTTGTTTTTTTTTTTTTTAGGTTTTTGCAAGGCAAATGGGGTTAAGTGGCTTGCCCAAGGCCACACAGCTAGGTAATTATTAAGTGTCTGAGACCAGATTTGAACCCAGGTACTCCTGACTCCAGGGCTGGTGCTTTATCCACTGTGCCACCTAGCCGCCCCTCAAGAGTACTTCTGAGGGATCTTCACTGGGCACATGAACCTTGGTTGTCACAGCAAGGTGATGGCCAGCAGTAAGGACAGCTAGCCTGGCAGGCAAGATACTCCCACACAGATCCAAGATCTGCTCTTCTGGACATATGGCCCCTCCTCTGATTCTCAGTTTCCTTTTCTGTCCCATGAGGAGTTTGCACCTGATGCTCATCATTGAAAACCTTCTAGTCTTTTCACAGCTCACCAACCCATGATCTATTGGGAGAAGCGTCTATTTCTAACCTTTTCTATTAAGGGCAGCACCACCCAACCAGCAAATCTGCAGGTTCTTTTTCCCTAGAGGTAGTAATGAAGGCCACAAGTCTGGCTTCCTAGTAGGCTGTCTTCAGAGACCAGGAGGCCACAAGAACAACATCCAGTAGGACCTGATTGGGTCCATTTCCCACTATCTGCTTGTGACTGAGGTCTCTCCTAAGTTTCCTGAGGTTCAGATGGGTTTCTGACCATTTTCTGTTCTTCTGCCATTCCTGGAGCCCTACAGGGGAAAAGTGTGGAAGACCTGGATCAGGACAGGAGCCTGATGCTCCTTCCACTACCTACACTGCCCTACCCCAGTCATTTGATCAGTACATCCCTTCTGATAAAACTCAATTGAATCTGGAGCACAGGAGGAGAACCCAGCTTTGGATTGACACCCCCCACCACAATTCCTTTCAAAAAACAACCCACTTGGACCTCCCTTCTATTCCTCCTCTTCTCTCCAAGTGTACCTTCCCTGTCTCATCCCAAGCTCTTTATGTAAACTTATAGGAATCATAAATTTGGCTCCTCACAAAGAAAAACCTCAAGAAAAATAGAGCTGGAGAAACCCTAGAGGCTGTTACAAATGAATGAAAGAAAAGTCTGCTAGAGTGAGAGGAATTTGTACATTTTATTCACAAATCCTGCAGGATATGGCCATCTCACCTGGTGTGAGGCACGAGGTAGCAGTTGAACATCAGGTAATTTACAGTCTTCAGAAACTCTTTCCCCTCCCTCTTGGATTTTCATAGGCTCTCAGAGTTTGAGTTACAGTCTAAAAAGTTCACCCATTTTATGACATGTCCCTAATAT
This sequence comes from Macrotis lagotis, assembly GCF_037893015.1. Lineage (NCBI taxonomy): Eukaryota > Metazoa > Chordata > Mammalia > Peramelemorphia > Peramelidae > Macrotis > Macrotis lagotis. Next base: position 91,714,169 of record NC_133666.1, read on the forward strand.
GATCCTCCCCACATCATATGAAAACACAGGATATGCTGCTGAACTCCAATCCTTACAGGAGGTATGTGAGATAATATTCAATTACCCAGTTGTACAAATTCAGTTGCATTAGGCCAGGATCTCTAGGTCACTCTAGACCAACACAGGACTAGATTCTTCTAATCTTGGTTTTGCTATCTGTGTAATGGGAAAAAGGAAAACTCTCCCAGTTTTGTGATTGGCTGGGCCATTCCTCCTTTGTAATGGATTCCCTAGGGGCCCCCTCCACATCCTGTGAAGACCAACACCCTACATTCCTCACAGTGGCCATCAAGGCTAGTCTGATCATTTTACAGAAGAGGAAACAGGTTGAGAGAGGTAACAGGAATTTTGGGAGATAACACAGTTAGACACTTAGCATCAGGTTTCCAACTCAAAATCTCTACTGCTAGTTCAGATCATGCTGCCATCATGCTGTGCCCCCCCAATCTCCTTGGGGTCCTTTACCTTTCAATCTCTATTGTTCCTTGGGTCTTGTTATAAATGAATGAAAAGAAAAACCTGTTAGAGTGAGAGAAAAGTGTACATTTTATTCATGAACCTTGCAAGATACACCTTACAAGATACGGGTACCTCACCTCAGAGTGAGGTACAAAGTAGTCTTAGAACCTCAGGTAATTTATGGTCTTCAGAAATTCTTTCCTCTCCCTCTTGGATGTTCATAGGCTCTCAGAGTTTGAGTTACAATCTAAGAGGCCCACCCATTCCATGACATGCCCCTAATATGATCCCTCCCCACATCATACCCTGAATGATATCCTAATGAACCCCAATTGTCACAGGGGGGCATGTGGGTTAATATTCATTTACCTAATTGGGCAAACTCAGTTGCATTAGGTCAAGATCTCTAGGTCACTCTTGACCAGTTGAGAACTGGTTTGCTATCTGGAATAGGATTAGGAAAACTCTTCCAATCTTGTGATTGGTTGGGCCATTCCCCTTTTGTAATGGATTCCCTAAGAGCTCCCCTCCACACCCTGTGAAGACCAACACCCTATATTCCTCACAGATCTCCTTACTCTTTTGCTCACTTGCTGCACAATATTTGCTGTCCTTCCCACTATATTTCTTGTCCCTTGTCTCTGTCTCTTTCCTTCTATTTCCCTGTCTCTGTCTCTCCCTCTCCTCCTCAACATCTTTTTCTTCTTAGTCTAATTCCAGCCCATGAATAAGTAGTTGCCTATTTTCCCCCTGTTATGACTATGATCATAACTTTAGAGCTGGAAGGACCCAACTACATTATGGTAAAACAGCAACTAAGTTTGACACACAGAGAAGGAATGGCCCAGGGTCAAACATTTATTCTGAGCATTAATGAGAATTTGATCTCTGGTCATTTTAACTTCCAAGAAGAAGTCATTAAGAAACCTGGCTGTTTAGCTTTATGTATTCCTCCCACCTTGTACTCTTCTGTTTCCTGTGGATGATTCCTTCTGGCTGTGTCTCATCCTAGACGTCTTATTCCCTCTAATTCTCTCTCTTTCTCTGCCTCTTTTTCTCTCTCACTTAATCCAAGGGGACACCCTTTTCTTCCCTGGGCACCCAGGACATCGTAGAACTAGAATGTTGTTAAACACCTTTACATCCAGCCCAAAGCATTTACTGAGGAAAACCCTTAGACTGACAGCAATGAAAGGACTTCTTCAAGCTAACATAACTTGCCAGCAGTTTTTCTAGAGTAGAGAAACAAATACTCCCAGAAGAGTCCTCTACCTATGAGGACACCCAAGGGGCTTCTTCTCTCCTTGCTAAGAGTCTCTTTGTTCCTCTGCCTCGCCTATGGTCTCTTATTTCTTCCTCATTTTCCATCACAATGGTTTCTTCCCTTGCTCTCTTGCTCACCTACCCTGTGGTTGCCTGTGTGTCTCTCTGTCTCTGTGAGACAGTGCTCTAAGCAATATGACACCCAGGTAGCTGGCTCTATACTTGTCAGGTGTCCCTGCTTTTTTTCTCTCCATCAGCTGGGGCCTCTTATTTCTTCCTCATTTTCCACTATTATAAACAGCCCAGCATATTCTCAGCTGAAGTTCCAGCAGCCTGGAGTCACTCCAAACTTTCCCTCTCTTACACTGATTGGTGGGAAGGAGAAATTGGCTCTAAGTAGCAGAAAAAAGAAACCTATGCTTACTGGAGTGTGGGAAGAATTAATCCATTTCTTAAAGGCTCTTTCAAGACAAGGTGCCCCTTAGAGAGAGACACCCTGAATGCTCATAGAATACAAGATTATATAGCAGAAGACCCTCTGCTCCTCCCCTCTGAGTCCTGACAGGCCCTGAACATTGGAGGTACATTCTTAGGACACATGCTCCCCTCACTAAGCAGGGCCACTGGTTTGAGCTAATTCATAACATTCACCACCCCCCTTTCACTCCCAGAGAAGCTACTTGAAGTCTGGGGAGGGGCTTCATTTAGCTCACAAATTAGTCAAATTCCTTTCTAATTACTTTTCCCTTTGTTGTTCCTTCAGCTTCCTATAGAACAGACTGACATCTTTTCAGTTTTCACAATGACCATACATCCTGGCTTTTTTAATGTATTATTCTCCCAGACACCTTTATTATTCTTGCAATATTCTTTCTCACCCTTGTGAAAGCAAAACACTTGATTCTTTCCCAAGTCCACCACAATGGATTCTTCTATTGCTCTGTCACTATTTACCACATTTCCCTCTCTGTTTTTTTGTCTCTCTGTTGCTCTGTTTCTCTCTCGGTTTCTCTGTCTCTGTCTCTCTCTGTCTCTCTGTCTCTCTGTCTCTCTGTCTCTCTGTCTCTCTCTCTCTCTCTCTCTCTCTCTCTCTCTCTGCTTGTTTCTCTCTCTCTCAGTCTCCCTGCTCATCTCTTTGTCTTTCTCTTGCTGCATATAGTTCTGTTTTTAATTAACAGAAATGCAGAAAGCTGGAAAGCAATCTTCACAACCCATTGTTTTGACAAAGATCTCATTTCTAAAATATATAGAGAATTGCATCGAATTTCTAAGATCACAAATCTTTCCCCACTTGATAAATGATCAAAGGATATGAATAGACAGTTTTCAAATGAAGAAATTAAAGCTATATATAATCATGTGAAAAAATGTTCCAAATCATTATTGATTAGAGAAATGGAAATTAGAATAACAATGAGGTATCATCTCACACCTATTATTAGCCAAATTGAGAAAATGGGAAGATGATCAATGTTGGAGAGGTTGTGGGAAGATTGGGACATTGATGCATTGCTGGTGGAGGTGTGAAGGGATCCAACCTTCCTGCAGAGCAATATGAAACTATGCCCATAGGGCAACAAAACGTTTTATACCATTTGACCCAGCAATTCCAATTCTAGGACTATATCCAGAAGAAATTTTAAAAAATCAGAAAACATCCTACATGTTCCAAAATATTCATAGCAGCCCTTTTTGTATTGGCAAATAATTGGAAATTAAAGGATTGCCCATCAATTGGGGAATGGCTAAACAAGTTATGGTACATGAATACTATGGAATATTACTGTTCTATAAGAAATGATAAATGGTTGGAATCTAAGGAAGCATGGAATGACTTAGGGGATCTGATACTGAGGGAAGGGAGTAGAACCAAGAGAACAATTTATGCATCAACATTACGAGATGAACAACCATGATGGAAGCAAGCCCTCCTGGGAGTCCAGAGAATGATGACAGCTGTATTTGACAATTATGGACAATATTATCCCCAACCAGAAGAAGAAAAAAAACCAATAAAAAGTCACAAACAGAAAACACCCCTACCGAATCTGATGAACACTTTATAAAAATGGTCTTATATATCTCTTTCCCTTAATCCTAATTCTTCATGTTAAAAATTACTAATTTGTAAATATGTTTAACAAAATATGTATGTGAAATGTTAACTTGACTGTTCCCAAATGAGGGGAGGGAGGTGAGAAGGGAAGGTGGAGGAAAACTTTGTAACTTGGAAATATACATGTACAAATGGATGAAAATAAATAAATAAAACATCTCTCTGATTCAAACTTTTTAATTTTTTTTATTTATTTAAAGCAATGGCGTTAAGAGTAACTTGCTAAAGGTCACAGAGCTAGGCAACTATTAAGCTTCTGAGACCAAATTTGAACTCCGGTCCTCCTGACTCCAGGTCCACTGCTCTATCCACTGCTCCCCCTTGTTGCTCCTTTAGGATTCAGTCTCCATAGACTTGCTCACTCCATCAGTGCAATAATCAGGGACTATCTTATGAGATCTGTTATGGAGAAGACAATCTGTATCCAGAGAGGGAACTGTGGATCTTAAACCAAGACCAAAGATTATTGACTTAAATTTTTAAAGTTGTCCTATGTATTACATAACTTTGCTATCTCTAATGTTTTCTCTCTTCCTTTTGGATTTGTTTCTTCTCTCAACACATTCAGTTTCCATTTTTGCATATCATGGAAGCAAATGTAAAGACTATATCAGTTTGCCTTCTCTTCGGGTAGGGTGGGGGGAAAATTGTAAAACTGAAAATCTTGCAAAAATGATTAGTAGAAACTATCATTGCATGTAATTGGGAAAACAAAATATTTTTATAATTAAAAAAATCTCTCTAATTCTCTCTGTCTTTATCTCCACATCTATCTCTCCCTCTCATTTTCTTTCTTAATCCCTAAGTATCCCTTCCCTTCTTCCTTCTCTCTATTTCCTCCTCAGAAGGCTTTTATCCTTAATCTATTTTCCATTCAATAACTGGGTTTTAAGCAACTAGGGAGCAGAGTGGATAGAGCACCGGCCTTGGAGTCAGAAGAAATCTGATCCTTAGTAATTACCTAGCTGTATTACCTTGGGCAAGTCATTTAACTCCATTGCCTTATAATAAAAAGAAAAAAATATAATAACTGGGTCCCTCCCCTTTAAATGACTATGATCATGAGTGGAAGCAACCCGATTTGCCACCTGAGTTCAACTCCATTGTGATCAAAATGCTGACAGAAGCTGCTCCATACAAACATTTTCACAGACTGTGAAGGAGGATTTGAACTCAGGTCATTGTGACTTCCAAGAAGGATCCACTAGGAGACCTGGGTGTTTTCCTCTACATATTCTATTCAACTGCTCCTCAGCCTCCAAAGCACACAGTTCTAGGGAGTGTTGCTGATTCCTCCCTCTCCTTTTCATCCTGGAAACCTGAGTTCCCCTAACTTTCTCTGTCTCTTTTTCTTTGTCTCTCTCTCTCTCTCTTTCCTTGTCTCTGTTTCTATCTCATTGTGTTTCTGTCTCTGTCTCTCTGTCTCTATCTTGATCTCTATGTCTCCGTCTCTTTCTGTCTGTCTTTCTCTTTCTCTCTCTCTTTTCTGTCTCTTTCTGTTTGTCTCTATTGCTCTCTCTCTGTCTTTCCTTTTCTCTCTGTCTCTGTCCCTCTGTCTCTCTGTCTCTATGTCTCTCTCTGTCTCTGTCTCTCTGTCTCTCTGTCTCTCTGTCTCTCTGTCTCTCTCTCTCTCTCTCTCTCTCTCTCTCTCTCTCTCTCTCTCCCTCTCTCCCCTGCCCCTCTTCAAAGGTCTTTTCTCAAGTATTAATGTACCAAATAATAAATATTCTTTTCTTTTTCTCTCTTTCTTTGCCTAGTCTAGCCCTCTTCTCTTTTTTTCTCTCTCTCTTTACCCAGTCCATTATCATAAAACAACAGATAAACTCTCTGAGTGACTTCATTCTGAAGAACAGTCCATTAGGACACCTGGAGGTTTGGTCTCATATAACCCCACTGCAAAAACACCTATTTCCTGTGGATCCTTCCTTCTGTCTCCCCATGATCAATGATTGAGTCTATCCATCTCTATCTCTGTCTAATTGAAACTTAATCCCAAGTGGACATCCTACTCTCTCGCTGCTAACTAGAAGGTCATGTATCTGGAGGGCCGTGAGATACCATCAAAACCAGCAAACTACATTTAATGGGAAGAAAACTGAGGCTGACATTCATTAAGTTACTTCTCCAGAGGACTAGAGTTTGTCAGCAGCTCTATTCAGATATAAACTCAATGCCTGAAGTCTAAGGAGAATTTTCTATCCACTATGGTACCTACACACACCTTGATCAACACTAGGCAGGTGTCTCTTCCCCTGAGAACTCTCCTGTTATTCTGTGTCTGTGCCTCTCTTTCTCTCTCTGTCTCTCTGTATCTGTCCGCGGTTTACTCTATCTCACTGCCACTCTCCATCTCCACATATGGACCTGTCCTTCTGCCTCATTTTATTTCTTTCTTTCCCTGTCCTTCCTTTTCCTTTTAGTCTCTATCACTTAGTCAAAAGTTGTTCTTTTCTTTCTATTAATTCCCACTCAATGATAACAATTTTTTCCTTTGTTCTTCATTATCAGCATAACCACAAATCCATATGAAAAAGGAACCATAGGGACTATTGAACCCAATTCCATTGCCTCATTTTCCCTAACTGTAACTCTAGTCAAGCTTACTAACAAGGGGACATGATTTTCCCTCTTTGTCAAGCAGAGTATCATAGAGGTGGAGGGTCCTTTAGACCCCCATCAAGCCCAGTCTCATAAAATGACTACGATGAAAACTGAGAGTGACAATGGGATTTCTCCAGAGTAAGAGAGCTTGTCTTCCACTGATGTAGACTTGAAACTCTTTCAAACATAAGAACACTGCCCTATGGCCCTGGACACTTGACAGGTTTGTCTCCCACTTGCCATGTTTACTAACCTTTCCTGTCTTTTGGACTCAAAGATAAATTGGTCACTGTCAAAAGGATCTCTTTCCTCATTCCTTGACTTTTAAGGAGTTGTCTTTCTCTTTTTTTTTCAGTTTTGTGCTGTCTCTGATTCTCATCTCTATAACTGATTCTATAAGCCTCTTTTGACATGATTTATGTTCAAATCCATATGTCTATCTGTTTATCTCCTTCTCTTTTTATGCTTCCTTTTTCATTCTTTCCCTCACTTTCCAATCTTTCTCTCTTTCCTCCCCACTCCCTGCCCCCAATCTCTCATTCCCTCTCTTACTTTTTCATTCTCCTCTCTTCGTCCCATCCTCACAAGGGTTTTTATCCTTTGCTCTATTTCTTACCCAATTACATCTTTTTTTTTAAAAAAAATTTCTCTATCCCTCTAATAAGATCATAGATTTAGACTTAGGAGGAATCTAACTGGCCATTGAGTCCAACTCATCAAATCCCTAACTCAAAATAAGCAGAGGTAAAAATACTCTAGATGATTTGTCCAGGGTCAAATATTTATGTAGAAGGTGAAATAGCATTCAAACTGAACCCACCCTGACTTCCATGACCAGTCCCCCTCATATACCTTACTGTCCACAGAAACCTTTCTCCTCTCTCTGTTCTGCTTAGAATCTTTTTGTTTCATTGTCCCTCTGACCTTAAAATAGTTTCTTCATTTTCTCTCTCTCTCATTGATATTATAAGATATTAAGAACTGGAATGATCCATAAAGCCCACTGCCTCCAATTTCATCATTTTAAAATAGAAGAAAGTGATTTAGACAATTCTAGTGACTTAATCAGAATCACACAGATAGCAAGCATGTTTTGAAGCAGAATTTGATATCAGGGCTCATGTCTAACCAGGACAAGGTTCTGTCCTCTTGATGTCCTTACTGTACTATTTCACACATTTCCCCCAACTCTCATTGCTAGGGGCCCCTTCTCTCTATCTCTTCCTCAGTGCTAACTTCCCTCCAACTCTGTCTCTCACACAAATTTCCAAGGGGCTTCCATTATTCTCTTTCTATCCTCTGCTGGGTTATCTTACAACATGACTTGTCAGTGTGTGCATCAGAATAAGAACTCAAATAGTCTGGACTCTAAGGATGTGGCCTATGTCCTATGAAGCCTCAATAGGTAGAAAAGTACTGAGGTGGGGAAAATCCAGGGAAAATGCATATACCATATTTCCCCATGTATAAGATAGACCTTAATTTGGGGGCCAGAAATTTTAAGGGAAGGCTAAAGACCACTGAGCTCAATTACATTTATTGATAACAAATAGAAGCATTCCCACTCTTAGAGAGTTGTCCAGTTTTAAATGATTGTAAACAATATAAAGTAAGATTTGAACTCTGGTCCCCAAGATTTCAAAGATCATTCCACTAAATGACACATCTTTTTGATACACCCATACTATCCAGTTCCTTTCCAATTGTCATTTCTCTGTTCTATACACTTTGATGAACTATTCCCTCCTTTAGAATCCAGCACATCCAGTTCCATGATTTTACTGACAGAGTTGAAATGACTTTTCTAAAGTGACAAAGTCAGACATGTTGTTGGGATATAAAAGCTAAGAGTCAGTATGCTTTAACCACTAGGACAAGCTGGCTTACCTTACAATTATGTGGTGTCCCTTCTTCTTAACATCTATCCATCCTCTATGATCTCAAACCCCATTCCACAATGTTGTAGTTATCTCTTCCCTCAATTTATTTCTCATTGCCACATAATTCTCTCTGTGTATTTTTCACTCTCAATATCTCATTCACTATCTGTCACTAACTGGGATCTCTTAACTGTACTCCTCAGCTTCCTCCATAATGGGTTCTTCTTCTCTATTGCCCTTGCTCACTATCTTGTGGTTCTGTGACAGTGAGTATGCCTATCTGTATTGGTGTATTAGTTTGTAGCTTTCTCTATTATCTCACTGCCACTATCTATGTTGATCTCTATTTATCCCTCTGTCTCTGTGTCTGTCATTCTGGATCTTCCTTTGACTCTCTGTTTCCCTGTTTTTCAATCCTTCCTTTCTACCTCATTCTTTATTTCCTTCCTTTAATTACCAGTTACTGATACCTGTTCTTTTTTTTGATCTCTATCACTACTAGGATCATAAATTAGAACAGGAAGTTTCTCTATGGCCCAGTGAGCAATTTCAGAACTTAGAGACTGACATTCTAACTGATGTGCCCAGGATCAAGCACTCATTAAGAATGTTAACAAGGATTTGAACTCAGACCATTCAAATTTCCAAGATGGATTGACAAGGATGTATAGGTGTTTTGTTCTACATATTCCCATCAATCCACACACAACAATTTGTTGTGTACACTTGCCTCTGTCTCCTTCTCATGCTCAATGATTCATGTCCCAGTTCTTCTCTCTCTCTCAAAGTTAATTATAAGTGGATTTGTCTCCACTTAATCAGGAATTGAAACAGCCAACTTCAAGTATAATGGTCTAACCAGCTAGGACACCTAACTGGTCTGCCCTATATTTCTCAGAGGTTCTCTCTCTCTCTCTTTAGAGTTTCTCATCTCCCTTTGTAGTTGAGCACCCCAAAATGGTCCCTTCTAACATTCCTTTCCTCTTTATCAAATGGTTTCCTTTCTTTCTCTTCTGCTTTGCTCCATTCCTCATCTTTTTTTTTTCTTTTTTAAAACTTTATTTAAGGCAATTGTGTTAAGTGACTTGCCCTAGTTCACACAGCTAGGGAATTGTTAAGTGTATGAGGATAGATTTGAACTCAGGTCCTCTTGACTTCAGGGTAGATGCTCAATCCACAGTGCCACCTAGCTCCCTTCTGGTTCTCATCTTTGTATCTGATTCTCTCTCTTTCTGATATTATCACTCCCTCACCTGCAATCATTTATTTCTTTCTCATTTTCCTCCATAATGGGCTCTTTCATCACTATCTTGATCATTATCATGTGGTTTTTCTCTTTTACATTCTACCTCTCTTCTATTTTTTTGTATAGCTCTGAGTTTCTCTTCTTATCTCATTTCCACTATATTTTGTTATTGCTTATGTCTCTCTCTGACTCTCTCTTGCTCTCTTCTCTCTCTCTCCTTCTCCTCTCTATCATCCCATCAAAAGTATTTTATCTTTTTTTCTCACTATGAACCATAAATAAGAAGTCTTTCCTTTATTCCCCGTGATGGCTGTGTTCATACATTTAGAGATGGAATTAACCCTAGAAGCCACTGAGTCCAATCAAACATATTAAGATGAAAGAAAAGCTTAGATGCTCTAACAGAATTACTCAGTGTAAAAGATTCAGAATGTTTACTACGATTTGAACTTAAGTGGTTCTAAGATTCAAGAAGTGTACACTCGGGGGCGGAGCCAAGATGGCGACAAGAAGGGATGGAGTCTTAGGAGCTCTCTGATAAAATTCATCAGCTAAGGACTCTAGCTAAACTTTCGAGAGACAGAACCCAAAAAGGGACCCAGTGAGGCAGTTCTACTCAAGGTAACTAGGAAAAGAGCAGAAAGGCTCTGCTCCCTGGGATTGGAGAGGCGGCCCGCCAGAGGGGTAGCCCGCCAGAGCCAAAGAACCTCAGCCTCCCGGAGGCAGCCCCAGGGTGCTGGGGGTCTCAGCTCACAGCAGCGGGGGAGTCTCCTGAGCTGCACCCCGAGGAGCACCAGGCACAAAGTGGGGGAACAGCGGGGGACCTGTGCCAGAGCAAGCAGGTGGAGCCCAGTCCTCAGGGCACACAGCAAGCAGCTTCCTCTTTCCCCAGCCCTGATCCAGGAAACAGAAGCAGGCAGAGCCAGTAAGCAGGAACCCCCAGGGCATGAGCCCATTGAGCTGAGGGAGGGGAGTGAAGAGAGACTGCCTAGCTTTGTCCTCTGCCCCTGAAACAGGACTGTGGGGCTCTGACCACATTCAGATCCTGACCCCCATAGAACAGCAGCCCCCCCATCAGCCCCTTGGCGGGGGGGGGGGGATGCTTATGGTCATTCACAGACCAGGAGGGAGGACAGAGCCGCACACACTGAGACCCTTGTGGGAGTGTCCCAAAAGCTCAAGAAACACCCCAAACCAGGCCCAGGCTGGGAAAATGAGCAAGCAGAGAAACAAAAAGAAGACTATTGAGAAATATTTTGCAAATGAGCCCAAGAAGGACCAAAATACTCAGTATGAAGATGAGGAAGCACAAGCTCCTGCATCTAAAGACTCCAAGAAAAACAGAAACTGGGCTCAGGCTATGATAGAGCTCAAAAAAGACTTTGAAAATCAAATGAGGGAGTTGGAAGAAAAACTGGGAAAAGAAAGGAGAGAGATGCAGGAAAAACGTGAAAATGAAGTAAGCAACTTAGTCAAGGAAATCAAAAAAAAAATGCTGAAGAAAATAGCATGCTAAAAACCAGCTTAGGTCAAATGGATAGAACAGTTCAAAAAATTATTGAGAAGAATGCTTTAAAAAGCAAAATTGGCCAGATGGAAAAAGAGATAAGAAAACTCTCTGAGGAGAACAAATCCTTCAGACAAAGAATAGAATTCAGGGAGATTGATGAATTTAACAGAAATCAGGAATCAATACTTCAAAACCAAAATAATGAAAAATTAGAAGAAAACGTGAAATATCTCATTGAAAAAACAACTGATATGGAAAACAGACTTAGGAAAGATAATTTAAAAATTATTGGAATACCTGAAAGTCATGATCAGGAAAAGAGCCTTGACATCATTTTCAAAGAATTACTACAGGAAAATTACCCTGATATTCTAGAAGCAGAGGGCAAAATAGAAATGGAGAGAATCCACTGATCCCCCCAAGAAAGAGATCCCAAAAAACCAACCCCTAGGAATAGTATAGCCAAGTTCCAGAACTCCCAAGTCAAAGAGAAAATGTTACAAACAGCCAGAAGGACACAATTCAAATATTGTGGAGCTGCAGTCAGGATCACACAGGACTTAGCAGCAGCTACATTGGAAGCTCGTAGGGCTTGGAATACAATATACCGGAAGGCAAGAGAGCTTAGAATGCAGCCAAGAATGAACTACCCAGCAAGAATGAATGTCCTCTTCCAGGGAAATAGATGGACTTTCAATGAACCAGGGGAATTTCAAAGGTTCCTTTTGGAATGGCCAGAGCTGAACAGAAGGTTTGATCTTCAGATACAGGACTCAGGTGAAGCATGGAGATTGGAGGAGAGGGGGGAAATATGAGGGACTTAATGAGGATGAACTGCATGTATTCCTGCATAGGAAAATGACACTGATAATACTCACATGAACCTTCTCAGTTAATAGAGCAGGGAGAGAGAGCTTTTATAGTTGAAGCACAGGAGAAAGCTGAATTCGAAGATAAAATATGGTGTAAAAATGGAGTCAATAGAAAAAAAGGGAAATGGAATGGGAGAAAGAAAAAGGAGAGGGGGGAATAGTCCAAGATATTTCACATAAGATTTTTTTTATTACAACGAGCTATTGCAATGATATGGAAGGGGGTAGGCAAGGGGGAATGAGGGAAACTTTGCTCTCATCAGAGATGGCTAGGAGAGGAAACAGCAAATATACTCAATGGCGTATAGACATCTGGAGTAAGAAGGAGGGGGGAGCAGGGGGAAGGAGTAGGGATGTGAATAAAGGAGGAGAGGATGGACCATGGGGGGAGAGTGGCCAGATATAACACATTTTCTTTCTTACTTCTTGCAAGGGGCTGGGAATAGAAGGCCTGCCCAGCACCACAGGGCCAGGTGGATTCTAGGCCTAAGGGGTGGTATGGGGGCTCAGGGCTTCTTGGCCCCAGGACCAGGGATCTGTCTGCTGTACCACTCAGCAACCATACAGCAGAGTCATAGTGAAAAGAGAGAGAAAATAGAGTACATGGTAGTGGAGAAATAAGAAAGGAGGGAGTTGCGATCAGTAATGGCAAGGGTGGAAAAATATGGAAATAACTTTTGTGATGGACTTATCATAAAGAATGAGATCCACCCATCACAGTGTTATTGGTGTTGGAACAAGGACTCAAGCACATTTTTTGTTATGATTATTTGGTGGAGGGTGCAGGGCAAGTAGGGCTGGATGGCCTGCCTGGGGCCACATAGCAGGGTGATCTTTGGGTGTCTGGGGCCGGATTTGGACCCAGGTGCTCCTGGCTCAAGGGCCAATGCTCTGTCTGCCACCCAGCCAGCCCTACTATTATTACTATTTTATTTTATTTTGGGTCTTTTTTTCTTTCTTTCTTTTTTTTTTTTTTTGGTTTTTGCAGGGCAGTGGGGAACGGGTGGCTTGCATGTCACACGGCTGGTGATTGTTGGGTTTACGAGGCTGGATGTGGACTCGGGTGCTCGTGACTCCTAGGCTGTTGCTTCGCCCATTGCACCACCTGGCCATACCTACAATTATTACTATTATTATTTTTTATTTTAATTTTTTTCTCTCCCCTTTACTTTTTTCGCCCAAACAAGTCTATCTATATTCATGGGGGAGGAGGGGTATTTTGTTCACTTGTAAACAAGAATATTTTATTAATGTGAAAATACATTTGTACAAAATGAGAATAAAAAAATAAATTAAAGGAAAAAAAAGTGTACACTAGGAGACCTAGCTGCTTTCCTCAGCATGTTCCTCTATTTGTACACACTTCTATTTCCTTTGGATGCATCCTTCTTTCACCTACTCTCTTGCTCAATGCCTGATTGCCTCTAACTCTCTCTCTCTCTCTCTCTCTCTCTCTCTCTCTCTCTCTCTCTCTCTCTCTCTGAATTCATTAGAAGCTTAATCCCAAGTATCCAACTGTTGGGAGCCAGGGACTCTAAGCTGTTTGACACAGTCTTGAAAAGAAGACTCAAGGCAGTCACACTGCCTGATGGAACAACATTTCCTTCTTCAAAATATATAGGGATATAGGGATTCCATGTATAACCATATTTATAGGTCTATTATTGATTGCAAAACTTACTCATCTTAATAGTGGAATGACTATAAAGGAAGGATTTCAGATAAATTCCTTGAATAAAACAGATTGTGAACTCTGTCCAAATTTAACAGGATTGCTTCTCCCTGAGACATACAAAAGGCTTCAACATTATGAAATCTTTGGAAAATACAGCACTGGGAGTCCCAGGGAGACATCAGAATATATACAGGGAAAACAGATACAAGATGGGTCAGATCAAATTCCAGGGAAACTAACAGTTTTACCCCCCTTTTCTTAGTGGGATAGATAGGTTTCTGCTTGGGGAATCTGCAGGGCCCCTAATGAGAATTATATCAGGCAAGAAAGGGCAGTAATCTTAAGAACATCATGGGTAATAATAAAAGTAGGCCGAGAGTTCTTTTCATTGAAATTCTGACTCATTTATTACATAAAAGAGGAATCAAGGTTTCTAAGGTCTGAGTCACATGATTCATCTCATTTGTGCATAATTGCTGTCCTTGGTTTCCTGAAAGTGGGTCTATAGATCTTGATATTTGGCAAAAAACAGGAGAAGATATCAGAAAATATTATATAGAACAAGGACCAGAGAAAGTTCCTACAAAAGTGTTCAGTTTATGGAGCCTGGTCAAGGACACTCTTGATCCTGACCATGAAATTACAAAAATAAGTAATAATTTATTATCTGCAATTTATGCTGAAACTGAGGAAACTCCTTTATTAATAAAATCTAGAAATAACTTAAGGGCATCTCTTAGAGATGAGCCTGAGGAAGATCCTCCTCTTGATAAATTAACTCCTGAGGAAGAGGAGGATCTGGAAGATGAAGCAGCTAGATATAATGATGATTGGGGTACATTTACTGTAGAAAAGAAAAAAGAAGAGGGTAAGAAATGCAAAAAATAGTGACCCCACCTCCATTATTGGATGTGGGATTTTATGGGGCTATTAAAGAAGCTCTAAAAAATGGAGATACCACCTTTGGATGCTATCCTGTCATTTTTGATAAAGGAGAATTTGAAGATTATGAGGCCCCCCCCCCCGATGGGAACCACTCCCATATAAATTATTAAAAGAAATAAAACAAGCCTTTGCCTCTTATGGCCCATCCTCTCCTTATAATTTAACATTAATAGAAGCTTTGAGAGGACGATGGATGACCACACATGATTGGAAGCAGACTGCAAAAGCTTGTCTATAGATGGGGGTAAGCATCTTTTGTGGAAAGCTGAATATGAGGATTTAGCTAAAGCTGAAGCAAAAACACCTCCTTTTAAAATACTTGGTACGAAAGCTGATATGTTATTAGGAGAGAATCTGTGGGCTATGGCCCGAGATCAGATGACTCTGCCAAAAGAGGTGTTGCATGTTGTTAGCTCCATAGCACTAGGAGCCTGGAAAAAACTTCCCAATAAACCATGACAAACTTCAGCATTGTCTGACATTAGACAGAAAGAAATCAGATGAAAGATATCAGGATTTTTTGAATTGGCTTATGGATACTGCTAAACTCTTGATAAACAATGAGGAGGCAGCTGAGCTCATCATAAAACGATTGGCTTTTGTCAGTGCTAATACCACCTGTCAAAATATGATGAGGCATTTTAAGAAAGCAGGAAGCCTCTCAGATTATGTTAAGGCTTACTTCCTTTCTGCAAGGTATTGACACTAGCTGCAGCCTTGCAAGGACAAACATTCATCTTTTGTTAAACAAGCAAATCAGAACCAAAGGCAATCAGGTGAAAGAGGAGGAACCTGTTTTTCCTGTGGGCAATTAGGTCATTATAGTAGAAACTGCCCAAAGAATCAACAGCAGCTTGTGCCCATGGGAAATAATCAGACTTGGTGAGAGAACACTACTGACCCACAGGGTAACATGCCAAAAACACTCTGCCCAAGATGTATGAAAGGTTATCATTGGTTTAAGGATTGTAGATCCAAATATCATAAGGATGGGTGCTTGCTTGATAGAAGTCAGAGAAACTTCAGGAGGGGCCAGCCCTTGTCCCCTCAACAAATAAAGGGCCTTTGAGTATCAGTATTCAAGACCTTCTCAGAGCCACCCCAGGAAGCGCAGGATTGGAGATACACAGGAGAGATTCAAATCATGATTACCACACCAATAGGAAAAACTGTTCAAATTCATTCCGGGCAGAGAACTGCATAACTCCTTTTAATATCTTTACTTAAGGTTGGAAGCCCAGCCACAAAACATAATAGAGGAAATTGTGGCTTTGGTTCATTTGATTTTGCTTTTTGGATTCAAGCTGTAGGAAAACATAGACCATTAAAAACTCTGAGGATTAATGGAAAATATATACAGGGCATTTTAGACACTGGTGCAGATGTATCTTGTATAACTGGAAAAGATTGGCCTCCTTCATGGCCAGTCCAAACTACCCCCAATAAATTGATCAGAAATGGACAAGCTATGAGGTTGGGGCAAAGTTCACAAATGCTTAATTGTTTTTCTGATAATGACTCATAGATGTTTCTGCCTTGAGTCTTCTTGCCAAGACTGTTTCAAACAGCTTAGAGACCCTGGCTCCCAACAGCCAACTATTTCTCTCTCTGGAATTCATCACATTGAACTTCAACACTGTTAGACATCACTAAGCTGAGGCAAATGATTTCAATTAAAAAAAAAGTAATACTGGCAAGTGAAAAGAGAATTCTCCAAAATATACAAGCTTTGTCAGAAGTCAATGTAGGATTTGAAATTAAGTAATCAATTCCAAACATAGGACTCTAATAGGACACCTTCCTGTCTTACTCTACAAGTGTTAGATTTCTCTCCCATTAAAATCCCTTGCTCACTTGTAATCTCTTCTTTCTTCCTCATTTTCCTGCATAATGAGCTCTTCCATCACTCCATCACTCCTTAATATGTGGTTTTCTTCTCTCTCTCTCTCTCTCTCTCTCTCTCTCTCTCTCTCTCTCTCTCTCCTCCTGCTCCTCCACCTCCTTCTTTCTGCCCTGTCTTCAAAAACATTTTTTCTACTTATTCTAATTTTCACCAATAAATAAGTGGTCTTTTTTCTACTTTCATGACAAGTATGATGCATTTAAAAGTGGATTTAAGCCTAGGGACCAATGAGTTCAATTCTATTATAGTTTAACAGAACAGAGAAGCTTAGGCACTCTGGATTTCTAATCCCCAAATAATCAGAATGTTAACTAGGATTTGTACTCAGGTCACTGTGACTTTCTAGAAGAATCGTCTAGAAGACCTGGCTCTTTTCCTCTAAATATTCCTCCCCCTGCACACACTTTGTTATCCTGTGGAGCCTTTCTTCTGTCTCCTTGTCTATAGTACTTGATTGCTTACAACTTTCTAACAGAGTGTAATCCCAGGGAACAGTCTTCTCTTTTTGGAATCCAGAGGGATTCTCAATAGGCTCCATCAAATCCCATGCAATCCATTTGCTGAGGGGAAAAAAGAGGCAGACAATGAGCAAGGAAAGTTCTTTGTCAGAAGCTGTGTTAGGATTTGAATTCAATGAGTCCACTCTAAGGAGAGTTGTTGGGGGCGGGGGAGGAGGCTTGGCGGTCGCTTAGCGGGGGAGACATAATCACCTTATAAGGGAATGTTACAGAACTCGGCCCCTCATTGAGTAAGAGTTCATGGGAGGGAGGACAGAGGGGATAAAAGTGTCTGCTGAGAGGTTGGGAGGGAGCGGGATGTGATCACAGAAGAATAAAGACTCATTATCCACCTCAGGCGCTCTGTCTGGTTCTTCCCCCATCAAAGAGTGGGGGCCGGAGGTACCCCGAAGACTCACCACGCGTTGGACTGGTGAGTAAGAGGACGGACTAGCATAAAGAAGCCGGCGTTGTAAATAAAAACCCGGCAGAGAGTACTTTAACCACTAGGACACAAAGCTGCCTTCTGCAGTTGCTAAGTGGTTTTTTTCCCTATGTACTTCCCTCTCACTTGGGCTCTCTTAATACAATGTCCTACACAATTGTCTCTTCCCCCTGTCCCTTGCTCATTATCATATGGTTCTTTTTCTCTCTCTGCCTCTGTGTCTTTTTTTTTGTTTCTCAATTCTTAGGTTTTTCATATCTCACCCACTTGCTCCCTTTTTATCTTCATATATCTCACTGTCTGTTTTCTCTCTCTCTCTCTCAACTTGATCACTCCCTCCCATCTCAAAAGATTTTATTTTCCCTTACTCTCATTCTCACCCAATCATAAGTAGTCTTTTGTTTTACTTCCCAATTAGAGTTGAGAAGAACCTTGGGAGGCTTAGTTGAGAAGAACCTTGGGAGGCACTCAGTCCAACTTGTTTATATTATATCATAGGAAACAGGTTGACACACTCTGAATTCCCCAAGGTTAAACGAATGTGAATTAAGATCTGAATTTAGCACAACCCTCCTTCCAAAAAACGCCCCTCAGAAAGCTTCCTCTCTGTAGGCAACTTTTGCTTTATCTCTCTGTGCTGCTTAGAAACTTTGGACCCGATTTTCAAAATGACCCCAAAATAACTAGGGTCTTCATTTTGTCTATCACTGATATTATCAGACATTTAGAGCTGGAATGAACCCTGAGGGCTACTGACTCCAACTCTATCATTTAAAGACCCAAGCAGCTAAGACAATTTCCACATATTTCCCAACCTCACACAACTAGTAAGCATGTTTTGAAGCAGAATTTGAAATCGGGGCCCTTGACTGTTCAGGACAGTGTTCTATGCTCTAGTGACCTGAGTGTGTTACTTCACACATTTTCCCCAACCCTCATTGCTAAAGGTCCCCTTTCTCTTCTCTTCTTCACAGCTAGCTTACCGCCAATTCTCTGGATCTCACACACATTTCCAGGGGGATTTCTTTTTTTCTTTTTCTGTTATATACTGGGTCATCTAATAACAAGGCTTGCCAGGGTGTGCATCAGAATGAGAAATCACATGGTCTGGACTCCAAGGAAATGACCTCTCTCTGACCTATTAAACCTGAGGAGGTAGATCAGAACAGTACTGGCCATGAGCCAGGGAAAATGCATAAGTTGGGAGATGTTCAAGGTAGAGCAAGGAGGAGAATTTCATTGCATCTCAGAATTAATGGGGGAACTGTAGTAGTAGAAGGCATAATAAGACTGGAAATTCAGTAAGGGCAAGTTGTGAAGTGATTTGACTTCCAAAGAGAATGTTTTACAACTGATATTGAAGGTCATAGGGAGGCACTGAAATGTAATGGGAGTGGGGGTGACATGATAGACCTGCACTTTAGTAAAAACAATCTATTTGCCCAATAGAGGGTGAATTAGGGTAGGGAGACTTGAGGAAGGCAGAAACTCTATTTTCATAGCCCAAGTGTGGGGTACTGAGCTCTGGACAAGAGTGGGGACAATAGCAGGTTTATTGAAAAGATGTCAGGAAGGTCTAATTCTCTCCTTTTTGACTGAAACTAATGAATACTTAGCAAGACTTGAACTGGTGGCTGCAATTACCCATCAGAAGCTAAATCTTCCCAAATAGAGCAGATGACAAAAGTTTATATTGCAAATCGTGGTCTTAAAATATCCTGGAGAATTCAATACATCTGGAATACTGTCAGATACCAGGATGGCCAACAAAAGGAAATGCTACTGGATAAATTTCATGTTCTTGCAACCAAGGAAGCCAGGATGTGTGGTGACAGGGATGTGCAGCCAAGGGGTGGCTTCTCAGTATGGCATGAGGTTGGACCCTTCTGACTTGATTTACCCAAAATTATATTTGAATAATGTCTCACTTGGAAGAATAAATGTGGCCTAAGACATGACCTCTGCCTGGACACTGATATCCAATATTTATACCTATAAGAGAATTTTCCTTTGATGTCCTGGGTCTTTATGGCTACTAAGCAAACCAGAAAAAAGAAGTTTTAGGTGAATTGGATCTAATACCCAGAGTTAGGTTAAGTGCATTAGGTGTGTGGCTCCAACATCTGCAAAAAGCTGCATGTTAAGATAGGAATTAAGTTTCTTTAATTTTATTTAGAATGGATCTTTAGGTAAGAAGGGGAAATTCTTAGAATAATTCCAGTTTTAACACCTAGTTCAAAGCAAGGAATGTGAGTCAGATAAGTATATCAGGAAAAGGAAAATCAATGGTATATTTGGGAATATTTTGAAAAAGTTCATTTTGATTAAGGATGTTTAAGTCATTACTGTAACAAGAGCAAAGGCTAAGATTGTTTTATTTTTAAACCATATGCTGGGAACTCTGAACTAAGAAGATTGTTGAATGCATATGTTACAAGCTTAAGTCAGCACAATGATTCTCTTTGGGTCTTTGGTCATATAGTAAACCACTAATGAAAGTTATTGTGTTAAAGTGAAGTATGTGCATCAATATGGCAATAAGGCAAAATGTAAATTGCAATAAACTCCAAAATCTCATTGTCTTGTGAAAAAAAAAAACATGTGTTTTGATCTGAGTAAAATGTTACACAGATTCTTTACCAGAAGACAAAGTCTCAACTAGTCACCTGAGCTGGAGAGGACTTTTTCGAACAGATTCAGAAGATGCAGAAGGACATTGGATGTTTCCAGGGCTGAAGCAAAGAGAGGAGAGAGAGCTGACCAGTTCACCTCTACCATTTCTTGCCTATGTATACATTGTATAGCCAGGTGATCTGTTTTTAACCTCCCTTTGATTCTGTAAATGTGACACCGTAATTATGCCCTTCTCCTTAAAAAAGAGAGGCAGGGTAGAGATGTTCTCCATTGAAAGAAAAGGAGGGAGGGGCAGTTAGGTGGTGCAGTGGATAGAGCACCCACCCTGGATTCAGGAGTACTTGAGTTCAAATCTGGCTTCAGACACTTAGTAATTTCCTAGCTGTGTGGCCTTGGGCAAGCCACTTAACCCCATAGGCCTTGCAAAAACCTAAAAAAAAAGAAAGAAACGGAGGGAGATTATTGAGTGGCATGAGTCTGCATATGCTATCTACAAAGACTCTTACCACTGATTTAGCTGGACTGTACAACTTAAAGAGATAGGTGGGCTGAGAGACTCAAGTGAGTTGTAATGGTGATACCTGGATTCTTTGTAAAGATGCTTGTAGTTCGTGCTTACCCAGGTTATGAAGATGATAACACAAAAGTTTAACTTATTTTGAAAAAAAAGTGGGGAATGAAGCACAATATCAATATTTGTGTAATCCCTATATAAAATGCAGTCCTTGTCACCTTTCTGGGCCCTGAGAAACTCCTTAGAAATATAAACCTGGCTAGACACATTTGGGTCTGAGAATAATCTGACAGAACCCAAATGCTTGACTCTAAGATCAAGAGATATACCATAAATTTGCCTGAGATACACAAAACGGTTCCAGCCAAGATGGCAGAGAGAAGGCAGGCACAGTTCTTAAGTCTCCTGATCTCTTCCCTAATCTATCACATGAAACAAACCTCTTAAAAGAAATCTGACCCACAAAACCCTGAAAGAAAAGCCAGGAGAAAGAACCTCTACCTTAGGATTTGTCTCCCGCAGCAGCTTTGGCCGAATTCGGGCGAATGAGTCTGGGCTCAGAGGGATGATCTGCCCCGATCAGCCAGATTAACAGCTGTATTGGAACTGGGAGTCTGAGGGCAGGAGAGCAGGACCTGCTGGATCAGTGGTACAGCTGGATGAAAGAGGCTTGGGTCCACAGGGAAGCAGAGGCGCTGGTGTTGGTGCTGTCCCCCTGGAGCTCGGGAACCAGGCTGGGGGAAGAGTTCTGGTGCAGGAGACCTGCAGACACCATCCCTAGGCTCCTCTGGTCTTAGAAACTCTGAGGGCATGCCTCCATTGCACAGAGGCCTCTTCCCAAACAAAGGCAAACTACTTCTGCCTCAGGCCCAGGTGTGTGAGCAGAAGAAACAGCCCAGCTGAGGAATGACCTCAGGCCAGGGTAAAGCCCACCATTGATTGTAGGCAAAAGAATTCAATATTTCCAAATCCTCCCTTCAGGCAAAGGGAGAAGGTCTCACAACCAAGGTCACAGACACACCAGAGAGGGCAACCAGCACCTCCTACTGGCCAGCCAGAGAAACTGCACTCAGTAAAGCCTTTAGCGATCTCAAGCCCAGGTGAACCAGCCCCCCCCCCCCCCCACTCAAGGTCTTAGCATAATGAAGAAGGATAAGCAGAAAGGTGGATCCATAGAAAAATTCCTGGAAGGGAAAGACCCCAACTAAGAGAGACTTGGAACCTCTGAGAAGAATACAATCTGGTCTCCAGCACAGAAAGACTTCCTTGAAGAAATAAGGAAGGAGCTAAAAAATTTGGGAGAGACAATTAATACCTTGCAACAAGAAAACAAAACCTTAGAACGTACAATTGGACAAACACAAAAGGAGAATAAATCTCTCAGATCATCAATTGGACAATTACAAAATGAGAACAATTCTCTCATATCCTCAAATGAGCAAATGCAAAAAGAAATTAATTCTCTCAAAACCTCAATTGGTCAAATGGAAAGCTCTTTCAAATGTAGAATTGACCAATTGGAAAAGGAGTTGCAAAAGGTTAATGAAGAAAACTCCTCCCCTCCAAAAATAATGGAGTCTACAGAAACTGATGACCCCATGAGCCAGCAAGAGTCAGTTAAACAACATCAAAAAATAGAAAAAATAGAAGGAAATGTAAAATACCTCATCAACAAAACCACTGATCTTGAGAATAGATCGAGGAGGGGCAACCTGAAAATTATAGGACTTCCTGAAAACATTGAAGAGAAAAAAAACCTGGACTTAATATTACAGGATCTAGTGATGGAAAACTGCCCTGACATCATGGAATCAGAGGGCAAAGTAGTGATTGAAAGAGTACATCGATCCCCACCAGACAAAGATCCTAAAAGGAAAACACCAAGGAATGTTGTGGCAAAACTTCAGAACTATCAGATAAAAGAGAAAATCCTGCAAGCAGCCAGAAAGAAACAATTTAAACATCAAGGAGCCACAGTAAGGATCAAGCAGGACCTGCCTGCATCAACTTTAAGGGATTCAAGGGCCTGGAACGAGATATTTCGAAGATCACGGGAGCTTGGAAGGCAGCCAAGAATCTACTTTCCTGCAAAGCTGAGCCTTCTCTTCCAGGGGAAAAAGATGGACATTTAATGAAATGGAAGAATTCCAAAAATTTCTGATGAAAAGACCAGAGCTAAACAGAAAATTTGGACATCAAACAGGAGGATCAAGAGACAAATGAAAAGGTTAAAAAAAGGGGGGGGGGGCGGTAAAAGAAAAAAAATGCAATCCAGTAAGTTGAAACTGGCTATGGGGTTTAAAAAAAAAGATTCTCATAAGCCTTGAGAAATGTAAATCGAAGAGAGAGAATACACCTAGCCAGAAATGATGGACATTGATGACCTATCCATGAGACTACTATCTAATGGGATGTAACTGGCTTTAACCCCACTTGGGAGAAAGACTCTAATAACTCTCAGGAATTTTGACTCTATTCAATAGAATATACAGAACTAGAAGGGACAGACAATCAGAATTTTCTATGACTTAGATAAAATGTTCTGAAAAAAAAAACACTACTGCCCTAAAAATGGGGACAGGAAAGAGACGGGAAGAGGGAGGGGATTGAAATCTCATTACATTAAGAGGTACAAAAACCTATGGTAATAGTGGGGAAGACAGGAGCAGAGGAGAAACACCTGAATCTTCTTCCCATCAGCATTGGCTTTAAGTCAACCTACACATAGTCAGTTAACTTATAAAACATCTAACCTTTCAAGTATTAAAAGGAGAAAAGGGGAGGGGGATGGAGTAAGGGAGGGGGAGTGGGGGAAATGAGGGGAAATAACAAAAGGAAGGGAAGGGAAAAGGGAAAAAGGGAAAGGGGAAAGAAAGGGGAGGGTGTGATACAGGTAGGCAAACACACTGAAGGGAGTGGTTTTCAGAAACAAAAGATTGGGGAATATGGATAAAAGGGGGGAAAGGGGGAAAATACAAGCAGAGGGAAGATAGCACAGAGGGCAATAAAGAATTAGTAATCATAACCTTGAATGTGAATGGGATGAACTCTCCCTTAAAACATAAGCAAATAGTAAAGTGGATTAAAACCACAATCCTACAATATGCAGATTACAAGAAACTCATTTGAAGCAGAGAGATACCTATAGAGTAAAGGTAAAAGGTTGGAGCAAAATATATTTTGCTTCAGCTGAAGTACAAAAAGCAGGGGTAGCAATCCTTATGTCAGACAAAGCAGCAGCAAAAATAGATAGTGTTAAAAGAGAAAAGGAAGGAAACTTTATCCTCCTAAAAGGTACCATAGACAATAAAGTCACCTCAATATTGAATATATATGCACCCAGTGGGACAGCACCCAAATGCTTAGAGGAGAAGCTGAAAGAATGACAGGAAGACAAAGACAGCAAAACTCTACTAGTGGGAGACCTCAACCTCCCACTATCAGATCTAGATGAATCAAATCATAAAACAAACAAGAAAGAAATTAGGGAGGTAAATAGATTGTTAGAAAAATTAGATATATTAGACTTATGGAGGAAACTGAATGGGGATAGAAAGGAATATACCTTTTTCTCTGCAGTACATGGAACTTATACAAAAATTGACCATGTACTAGGACATAAAAACCTAATGATCAACTGCAGAAAGGCAGAAATAGTGAATACATCTTTCTCAGATCACAATGCAATAAAAGTTATATGCAATACTGGGCCAAGGAGATATAGACCCAGAACAAATTGGAAGCTGAATAACCTCACTTTAAAAAATGAGTGGACCAAAAAACAAATTATAGAAAGAATTAACCATTTTATCCTAGATAATGATAATAATGAAGCAACATACCAAAATCTATGGGATTCATTCAAAGCAGCTCTCACAGGATATATTATAGCTCCAAATGCTTATATGAATGAATTGGAGAAAGAGGAAATCGATGAACTAAACATGCAACTAAAAAAATTAGAGAAAGAACAAATCAAAAATCCCCAATTAAGTACCAAATTAGAAATTCTAAAAATTAAAGGCGAAATTAATAAAATTTAAAGCAAAAAACTATTGAATAAATAAATAAAACCAAAAGTGGTATTATGAAAAAACAATAAAATTGATAAACCACTGGTCAAATTGATTAAAAAAAAAGAAAGAAGAAAACCAAATTGCTAGCATCATAAATGAAAAAGGTGAACTCACCACCAATGAGGAGGAAATTAAAGTAATAATTCGAAATTATTTTGCCCAACTCTATGCCAATAAATTTGATAATCTAAATGAAATGGATGAATATTTACAAAAATGTAAGTTGCCCAGGGGAAATGAAGAAGAGATTAAATACCTAAACAAACTTATCTCAGAAAAAGGAATTCAACAAGCCATTATTGATCTCCCTAAAAAAAATCTCCAGGGCCTGATGGATTCACAAGTGAATTCTACCAAACATTTAAGGAACAATTGGTTCCAATCCTATATAAACTCTTTGGAACTTTGCCTAACTCTTTCTATGAAACCAATATAGTACTGTTACTTAAACCAGGAAGAGTCAAAACAGAGAAAGAAAATTATAGACCTATCTCCCTGATGCAAAAGTCCTAAAAAAAAACTTAGCAAAAGGATTACAACAAGTCATCACTAGGATAATACATTATGATCAAGTAGGATTTATTGCAGGAATGGAGGGTTGGTTCAATATTAGGAAAACTGTTAGTATACTCAATTATATCAACAACAAACCTGTCAGAAATCATACGATCATATCAATAGATGCTGAAAAACCTTTTGAGAAAATACAGCATCCATTCCTATTAAAAACACTACAGAGTATAGGAATAAATGGACTGTTCCTTAAAATAATTAGCAGTATCTATCTTAGACCATCAAGAAGCATTATATTCAATGGGGAGAGGCTAGAGGCATTCTCAATAAGATCAGGGGTGAAACAAGGGTGCCCATTATCACCACTACTATTCAATATTGTATTAGAAATGCTAGCATCAGCAATTAGAGAAGAAAAAGAAATTGAAGGAATTAGAATTGGGAAGGAAGAGACAAAACTCTCACTCTTTGCAGATGACATGATGCTCTACCTAGAGAATCCCAAGAAATGATCTAAAAAACTACTGGAAACAATTAGAAATTTTAGCAAAGTTGCAGGTTATAAAATAAAACCTCATAAATCCTCAACTGTGTAGCAAGAAACAGCAGGAAGAGCTAGAAAGAAAAATCCCATTCAAAGTAAACTCAGACAATATAAAATATGTGGGAGTCTTTTTGCCAAGGCAGACTCAGAATATTTTTGAAAACAATTATAAAACACTTCTCACACAAATTAAATTAGATTTAAATAACTGGGCAACTATCAACTGCTCATGGATAGGTAGAGCTTATATAATAAAAATGACAATTCTACCAAAACTAAACTATCTGTTTAGTGCCGTACCAATCAAAATTCCAAAAAATTACTTTAACAAGTTAGAAAAAATGGTAAGTAAATTCATATGGAGAAATAAAAAGTCAGGAATTGCCAGGAGCTTAATGAAAAAAGTGCAAAAGAAGGTGGCTTAGCCCTACCCGATGTAAAATTATATTATAAAGCATCAGTCATCAAAACTGTTTGCTACTGGCTAATAAATACAGGGGTGGACCAATGGAATAGACTAGGTGTGAAAGCAGGAGAGGAGTATAGTAATCTGCTGTTTGATAAACCCAAAGAGTCCGGCCACTGGGATAAAAACTCCTTCTTTGATAAAAACTGCTGGGATAATTGGAAGTTAGTATGGAAGAAACTTAGATTAGACTAACACCTCACAACCTTTACCAAGATAAGATCCAAATGGTTACAGGACAGACATAAAAAACAATACTATAAGCAAATTAGAAGATCAAGGACTCTACCTGTCAGATCTATGGAAATGGGAACACTTTATGACTAAGGAAGAGTTGGAGACCATCACCAAAAACCAATTAGATGATTTCAATTACATTAAATTAAAAAGCTTTTGCACAGATAAAACCAATGTAACGAAGATCAAAAGAAATGTAGTAAATTGGGAAACAATATTTACAACTAATGATTCTGACAAAGGACTCATTTCTAAAATATACAGAGAACTGAGTCATATTTTTAAAACAAAAAGCCATTTCCCAATGGACAAATGGTCAAAGGAAATGCAAAGGCAATTTACAGATGAGGAGATCAAAGCAATCTATAGCCATATGAAAAAATGCTCTAAATCATTAATTATTAGAGAAATGCCAATTAAAGCTTCTCTGAGATACCACCCCACACCTCTCAGGTTGGCCAGTATGACTAGGAAGGATAATGATCATTGTTGGAAGGGATGTGGGAAATCTGGGACACTATTACACTGTTGATGGAGCTGTGAACTCATCCAACCCTTCTGGAGAGCTATTTGGAGGTATGCCCAAAGGGAAACAAAAATGTGCATACCCTTTGACCCAGCAATACCACTACTGGGTCTATACCCTGAAGAGAAGAGGAAAAAGGGTAAAAACATTACTTGTACAAAAATATTTATAGCAGCCCTGTTTGTGGTGGCAAAGAATTGGAAATCCAGTAAATGTCCTTCAGTTGGGGAATGGCTTAGCAAACTGTGGTATATGTATGTCATGGAACACTATTGTTCTATTAGAAACTAGGACAGACGGGATTTCAGGGAAACCTGGAGGGATTTGCATGAACTGATGCTGAGTGAGATGAGCAGAACCAGAAAAACACTGTACACCCTAACTGCAATATGGGAGTGATGTTCAACCTTGAAGGACTTGCTCATTCCATCAGTGCAACAATCGGGAACAATTTTGGGCTGTCTGCAAAGGAGAGTACCATCTGTGTCCAGATAAGGAACTGTGGAATTTGAACAAAGTGCAAGGACTATTCCCTTTAATTTAGGAAAAAAACAGATATCTTATTGTCTGATCTTGTTACCTCTGAGAATTCTGTTCTCTTTAAGGATATGATTTCTCTCTCATCACACTCAATTTGGATTAAGGTACAACATGGAAACAAAGTAAAGACTGACAGAGTGCTTTCTGTGGGGGGGGGAGGGAAGCAAGATTGGGGGAAAATGTAAAACTCAAATAATATCTTTATAAAAATAAATTTAAATTAAAAAAAGAGATACACAAAGTGTTCTTGTTAACCCAAGCATGTTGCTGTATCTGTAACATTGCTGTTTTCTCCCGAGACTGCCTCCCCTTTCCCCAGATGCAGCTGGAACCATAAGATGGTAAATGCCACTTGTCTTGAACCTGTTGGAAGCCCATGAATATGTGACTCCCTCTGTCTCGAGTAACGTGTTAAGCCATAAAGCAAGATCTGTACTAAGCCATATGTCTACATATGTTTCTAATAGTCTGACAAGGAAATCTAACTGCTATATCTGCTTCTGTATCCTCCTTGCTCACAATACACCCCCCACCCCAAATACTAAAACCTTGTTCTCTGGACAATCAGTGCTATGTGCCTTAAGAAGGTATTGCCACATAGTCATTGGTAATAAAATGCATTCCCAAAAATTCATAGTTTTGTATCCATCTGTCTTCTTTGGGTTCAGCAACCAAGTGGTCCTGCCTGTAAGCTGTATGGATGAAAAGTTTTCAACGAATAGAGACCTAGGGGAAAACCTGACAACCACATGGGAACAGCATGAGCAACATAAGATCCCCACAGACCCTTCTCCTAGAATTGTCCTAAAGATATATTCATGAGGTCTGCCCAGATGAGGGAACATTCCCATACTTTCACTGAGTTACAACAGACAATAATTCTATCCATTTATGTGAAGAACATTAAAAAGATGGGTCATCAGCACAATATGTAAACTCCATCAAAAATAAGAACAAGCGAATAATGGTTCTAATAATAATAATCACTTTATAGTGTGACATGGCTTGAAAAACAATTTGTAAGCATCCCATTTGAACCCTACAAGGAGTCTTTTATGTTCTTAGCATAGGTATTATCATTCCCATTCTGTAGATATTAAAAATTGAGGTTGAGGGAGTTGAAGTGGCTTGTCTAAGGTCTAGCAATGAGAAAGCAGAACTCCAGTGCAGGTCTTATGACTCCAATTCAGTTTGTGTCTCCATTGTGCCGGTTCACTAGTGACAGGGCAGCTGGTGTTGGAGAGAATAAAATCACAAATCTGAAATAGCTTTAGAAATACATTTATGAAGTCACTTTGTAGAAAAGACTGAACCAGAAGGGAGGGTGGAGTTCCCTCTTAGGGTTACATTCTAGAGGATTTAGAGAGGGGTCTCCACACATAAACAAAGGGGGTAGACATTGGGTTGGTGCGTGTGTTCCTCTCTGTCTCTCCCCACCTCGACTCCATCTTTGTCTCCTCCTGCCTTGAAAAAGAGGCTGAGGCATGGCCCCTTCCCCAGACCAGCCCCCTCCTCCTCTGCTCTGGGGGCTGTGTGCTGTCCAAGTGCTATTCAAGGCTGCTGATTCACAGATGCTGCTGCACCTTTTGTGCTCTTCCATTTGGAGAGCTCCCCCTCCCTCCCTGGGCCTCCCTCTCTCAGTTTCCACAAAGGGGCCCACCCTCCCCCACCCCAAGCTGAGCTAAGCTACTGTCCCCTGCCCCCTGCCCCAGCAGATTGCCCTGAGAACCCTGGGCCCCTGGTCAGGCCCGGGCCCCCTCTCTTCACCAGGCTGGGTGATGGGGGACTGAGAGAAAGCTTTGGGGGCGGTCCCCATAGTTCTGAGACTCAGGTCAGAGTCTCTTCCTATCTCCCCAGTCTGCTCAGAGAAGAGACAAGCCCCGCCTTTCAGTGACATCACCATACTCACCCTCTCCTATATTGAGAGGAAGCTTCTTTGTCTGCTAGAGGATGTGAGAAAGTGCGGAGCAGGTGGAGATCTGGCCCCTCACAACTTGCCTTGCCCTCCCCTACATAAGTCCCCTTCTTTACCCCTATTTCCCTTCATCTTCCAGGCTGACTGTCCTTAAGGGTCCTGAAAATGCCCAAGGGTTTGTGAGGTAGGTAAGTACACCCTTCTCTAGCCCTGCCTCATTCCCCCCCACTTTATTCTCCTTTTCTTCCTTTTCTCCCCCCTTCAACATTTTCATGAAGCCTTCCCCTCGATTGTTTTTTCTTAGTCCTCAGGAGGATGTCTGTAAGAGCAGGTGGTAGATATTCATATTTTTGTTTTTGCATGTCTTGTGTAAATATGTCCAATCATTCCTCTGTGTGAGTGTGCATGGGGATGTATGTGTGTATGTGTTGGGGTGAACCTGGGCATGGCTGTCCCCTTTGGGGCTGCCCCTGCCTGGGGCTTCCTGTCTGCCCAGGCCTTTGTCTGGGGGTCTGGGGTTTGGGGGCTGAGGGGTTGGGGTGGGGTGGAATTGGTCGAGACAAGCAGGAACCAGCCTTTGGGACCACTCTCTCCCTCCCCTCCTCACATGGATGTTTCCATCCTCCCTTTCTGCATCTTGGCTTTGTCTTAGAACGGAGGAGAGAGAAGGCAGGGTGGGAACTTTGGCCCTTTTCTTCTTCATCTCATCTCTTTTGTTTTAAAAAAGCACGTGGGGGGGTGTTTCAAGAAACTTATTGTGGAAAGAGGGGGCTATCTCCGAAGTTGCAGATCTCTATTATTTTCAATCTGAAAGATCAGGGTTGTTTTAATGGGCACTTCTTTCATTTGGAGTGATTTGTTGATGACCTACTTGCATTTCGTTCTTTGAAAATTTCCTGTTCTTTTGCCCTATTGGAGAAAGACTCTTAATCTTGGAAAATGGAAGCACTTCCTTCTTTATCTCCAGTGAGCAATGAGCCTGTGAGATATTTAATGCAAAGGTGTGTTTCCTCACATATCTGTTTCCCTTCTTATTTTGCCTGCCTTTGCTCTCTTTAGGCTAAACTATTTCAACTTAATAGAAGCAGAATTATCTATTTTGTTTTCTGTGACTCTCATTTATACTTCTTCTGTCATAACCTCTTGCCCTTGCTATGGATGTGAATAATAATTTCCTCCTTCTTCCTTCATTTTGTTGTTGACTCTCCTTATACACCTACATTGGCTCAGACAGAATATAAAGAGCCATTTTATTCTGTTTTGATGATTCTACTCCCATATTCTTTTTTGTTTGTTTTTTGACTAGGTAAAAGAGGACATTATTTGCTTCATTTCTTTCTTTCTTAGGCTTTATCACTGAAGAGGGATTGGCTCACTCAAACTGAGACCCATTGAAGATTTTAATTTATAAAAGTCAAGGTATTCCACTGCATGCATGGCCATCTCCAATCATCCTGATTTATATCTGGCCACCAGACCCAGAGGGCCCTGGAGGAGAAAGTGAGCTTGGTTACTTTGCACAGCCCTCTCTCACTTAAATGGGATTCACTTGCAGGTCATGGCATCAACTCCTTTATATCATCGTACATTCAAAGAAGATATGTAATTTAATTTGATAAATGCTGAAAGGTATTCATAACCCATCAACTATCTGGCAAACTACTTCTCTTTTATCTTAACTGTTTGTTTCTATATCATATTCCATATTCTAACTTCCCTCAACACTCTCCAGAGGCTGTCTTTGGAGTTATTAAATGTGATTTTGCTTTAATTTGTTTGCCTCTGTATACTGCACGCCTAGGCTTACCCATTGTTCTGCCTTTCACTTTTTAACAGGTTGCAACTGTGTTCTGGAAAGCTAAGTGCCCCAGTGGAGCCGAAATTTCTTTGCCCAAATGAAATCAGTCAGGAAATGTGAGACAGGACTAAACAGCAGTTTTTATCATATTCACTGATTTGTAGTAGAGGTTTTTGATCTATCATTGACCAAAACTCATTGTCCCCTCTTTCTCTTGCTCTAGTACTACCCTCAAGATTATTGGCTTCTTTTTAAATATTTTTATTGTTGTTTCCTGTTTCTTACATCACCAATGTATCACTTTTGTCCCTTCCTCTCTCCCTTCTTGAGTGTCATACCATATGCCAAATCATATTTTTTTGTTTTAGAGAGGAATAGATGCATTTGGAAAAGGATGTTATTTGTATAACCCCTGTGGACATCTCACCTCTTGGACAAGGTATGGTGATGTTGTCTTCGCATGATTCTTTTTGGGTCCATTTGCTTTTTCACAATTTGCTTTTAAGTTTTTTGCTGTGCCATTCTTTATATTGAAATTGGTAACTATGGTAACTACACGTTACCATAGACACATAGTTTTCTTGGCTTTGTTTATTTCACTTTAAATCAGTTCACAAAGATGTTTCCTTACTTCTCTGTTTTTCATGCCCATCATTCTTTCCTTCTTTTGTAACATTTATTTATTATTGTTGAATTTTTAAATGTATTCTCTAAATGGCACAGAATGCAAGTTTTCCTTCAATAAAATGCTTGTAGTTTCCTTTCAGGAAATCCTGGAAGATAATCGTTTTACACATTTAACTTTGCTCAAGGTTGCTTGACAATATTTAGTAATACTATTATAACCCGGAAGGGGAAACCTACACATGCAGTTTCATCAATGGGTAAGTTTATCAAAGAAACAAATATTTATCTGATGAGAAGTCAAAAAAAATCAATACATGTCATCTCATTTTTGATCAAAACTCATCAATTTAAAAAAGGCCTTACAAGAAATGTTCTTTCTCTTAACTCAAAACAAACGTGTAGGCAAACAGTGATATCCACTAATCTTCTAATTCATCTCATGATAATGATTTTATATATCATGTCCTTTAAAACAAATTTGAAAAAATAGAAAATAATGATGATAAAATCTACAATGAATGAATCCTGGTACTTTTAAATTGCTCAGTTTTAAACAGAAGATGACTAGAATTATTTTCAATATCACCGTTAAATAAATTTCCATGACGGAAGATGTTTCTCTCATGGAAGAACATTTTTAAAAACTATCTGTTGTTTGTCCTTCATTTTTGAAGGAGACAATGACATCAGGGAGGTGATGCCATGACAAGCACAAAAATTAGATTTGAATATGGGGGTGGTGGGTGCTGTGCTAAGTCACCAGTCTCACATTCTCCTCCAGAGCCATTTGGGTCCAGTGGCCCCAGATATGAATCAGGAAGCCTGGAGGAGGCCCCGGATGGAAGGTAATAAGGGTCAAGTGATTTACTCCAGGTCACACACCTAGTAAAAGTGGCAAGTGACTGAGGCAGAATTAGAACTCCCATTCTCCTGAATCCAAGGCCAGTGCTCTATCCAAGGAAGCACCTTGCTGCCCTTGTGATATTGTAATATATGAATGCATATATCATTCTAATTGATTATACAATCCATATATTGACCACAAGGAGGATACTGACAATCTACCTGTCTTCTACAAATAAAATCTATCAGGGTTGGCCTGCTTTTTGAGATCACTAAGTTTACTCACAATCATTCTAACTGACTTTTAGGAATAGGTTGTCTATTAGGAAAACTTATGTAAATTATCCCATAGTATCAGAGAACTTAATTCTAGTACCTACAAGGGAGCTTATCTAATTGGTTAAGAAAAAGTTTCCAAAAGATTAAATCTGAATAAGAAAGCATAATTAACCTGATTCATTGTAAAATTCAGAATAGGTTTTCATTAAGTCTGGCTTCAGGCTGAGATTTTTTTTAGTACTATGATTTAAAAAAAAAACCTGGAGAGAACACAATAAAGTTAAGAGGAAATCTCAGAAAACCTGTAATGGGCATCAATGAAACTCATCAGTTTCTAAGAACTTTAGATTATTCTAATGAAACTGATAGATTATCAAATAAAAAAGTCAGGAAACACTTCTAATTTCTGGCTTAAAATCAAAATTAAATGTTCCCATACCAGGGACTATAATTTTAAACTTCACTTAATCTATAGACACTGCTGACCTCCATCTTCTTGTCAATAGGAAAGTAAAGCAACAAAAGGGTATATACAAATAAAAAGAAAAATGTGACTAGTTGAGGTATTAAAACTGCTTCTTTTGCTTGTAAATTGTGAACACTCTGGCTTAAGAACAAACACAGGGAATGAAGTTAAGAGACAGACCCTGACAGAGTCCTGTGAATATCCCATGCTGTCTGTCTTCATTCTTCAGTGTCTTCTTCCTTGTGAGGCACTTTTAAGAATCTGGGAGAACAGTTCTGAACTGCATTTAAGGAGAGGTTAGATCAAGCAGATAAGATACTGTCTCTGCTATTGTTCCAGCAACACCAATACAAAGCAAGTGTATATTTTCAGAACTAAAACATTTGTGCTGTCTTTTTAAGACCTTTCAAGAAAGTTAGGAGGATGGGAGAGGCCAACAGTCTTTAAGGTACCAAAAGTAGAAATGAAATCCCTGCATAGGGAGCCATTCTTATAAAAGTAGCCATCAGTCCTCTGAAAAATCCTTTCCTTTGCATCAATTGTTTTGAATGTATGAACAGCTCCTATGTATGTATGTTCTCCTTTCTCCTGCAAAACCAGGCAAACTCTAAGTCAGCTCTGTTAGGTGCAGGTGACTGCTGTCATCTTATGTTCCATGTAATAAATTTTTCTAATGGACAAAGGACATAAACTGAATTAAATCATATGGAAAGATTATAATCACCTTTGCTCCAGTTTCCTTATATAAACCAAGACAGCCTTTGTTTCTGGGGACAGTACACAAAATAGAAAACAAGCCAGAATGTTTGCAATGGTGACTGACTACGCACCTATAATTATGTGTTCTCAATCCAAAGGTGGGATGGTGATTTTAGCACAACATCCTGTACTTCATTCTACCACAAAGAAGCCCAGCCATTAGAAATCCCTGTGAGTTGAGTCTGTCTGTAGTGGGCTGGAGCTCCCACTTCCTGCTCCTCCAGTCCTAGGGATTGCCAGTGCCACCATCTCTGCCTTGGGGCTGCATGGGCTAGGGTGGGGAGTACAATCAGAGCCCTGTGCCCTGCAAGTGTTCAACTCATGATGGAAAATGACCAGTTCAGCCTGGCAATGCATTACAGGGCTGCCCCATAGTCCAGCAGCTGAGGTTCCAGTACTCCTGATGGGGTCCTGCTTCCACATATCCTTTCTTACAGCATGGTGATACTACTCAGTGACATTCATGTTCCTTGCCTTGCTTGGCCATTGCATGGTGGAAGAGCAACTACTTTGTTTCCAATGCACAGCTGTCCCAAAAAGTGCTGCTTTAAATGTTTTGGTGTATATGGAAACATCTTTTAATTATTGATGACTTCATTGGGGTATAATGGAATCTTTGTTTTAAAAATTTTAAAGGACTTATAACTTTCTGTCTATAAATCCCAATTAATTTTCAAAATGAACATATCATGTCATGCCTCTGCTGACAATGGTTCAGTGTGTATATATTCTCACATTTTATTTATGTGTGAAAATCATATTTGTGTTACAAGAGAAATATGATAGGATTCCATCCTAAGCTGTTGTTTTCAAATAGTTATGTTTGGTAGGTTTCACTTTCAAATCCATCTGGTGCTCTGGATTTTTTCTCCAGAAACTCATTTTTACATTGATAAATTTCTTTTTTTTGAGTCAGAATTATTAGAATCTTCTATGTTATCTTCTGTTAAAAAGGATAGTTTACATTTTTGGAAAGTTTCTATTTCATGTAGAAGGTCAGGTTTACTGGCATCTCCTTGAGTCAAATGACTCCTATATATTGAATTAATTTCATCTTCATTGACTATGCATGTATCCTTTCATTTTTGAGACCAATCATTAAGTTTTTTTTCCTTGATTTAATCAAATTAAACAATGGTTATTCTATTTTGTTTATATTTTCAAAAACTCAATACTTACTTTTTATTAGTTTATTTTTTAAAATTTTCTTAATCTTATCATTGAATTCAGGATTTCCATTTTGATATATAAATGGATATTTTCATTTGTGTTTTTTTCTAAATTTTAAAAATATCAAGCCCATTTCCTTGTTTCTTTTGTCTGTATTTTAGTCTGGCTTTGGTCGTGTCCCAGAAATTTTTGTTAAGCTGTTTCATTTGTATATTTCTCTTAAATCAAATTATTGTTTCGTTCTCTGATTTATTCTTTGACTCTTTCATTTTTAAGATTACAGGGGTGGCTGGTTGGCACAGTGGGGGCAGCCAGGTGGCGCAGTGGATAGAGTACTGGCCCTGGAGTCAGGAGTACCTGAGTTCAAATCTGACCTCAGATGCTCAATAATTACCTAGCTGTGTGGCTTTGGGTAAGCCTCTTAATCCCATTTGCCTTAACAAAACATGAAAACAAAGATTATATTATTTATTTTCCAATTAATTTTTAATCTAAGTTTCCACAACTAGGCAATTCATCTTGCACCTTGTTGTATAAAAGTTCAGTAAAGGTCTCCATTCAGTATTTCTCTTTTTCACCATTTCCTTATGAGGTTTATTGTGCTATAATTTGCTTGTTTTTTTAAAGGTGCCATGTACATCTAAGAAAAAATTATATTTCTTTTTATTTCCATTCTGTTTTCTCCAGAAATCTATCATATCTTACTTGTAAAATATTCTTGTTGTCTTCTTAATTGTTTGTATATAAGTTATGAATAGATTTCTCTAATTCTGAGAGGGGAAAGGTGGGTTTATCCATTAGTATAGATTGACTATTTCTTTCTGTAACTCATCTATTTTTCCCTTTAATAAGTCAGATGCTTGGCCATTTGTTTAGGACTGACATTACATTATTGTCCATGGTACCTTTAAGGAAGATAGAGTTTTCCTACTTCTCTCTTTCAATTAGGTCCATTTCAGCTTTTGCTTTGTCTGAGATCCTGATTGTTACCCTTGACTTTTATACTTCATTTAAGGCTCCAGAGGGAAAGGGATTGTCTGAAGCTTCAGAATTTTTCACATGGCTGTATTCAGATCTAGATATTGGGGTAATGCAAGACTTTGGTGGTCCCAAATTGATTTGATTTGGAGAGAGGATTGTTCACTGCTTTCCTTAACCAGGAAGAACCCCTGATCCTTTGGGATTGCAATTGATACTGCTCCTCAGTGTCACTGTTCCATTGGGATCATAAGTGATGCTATTCCTCAGGGACCCTCATCCCTTGTGACCAGAAATGATACCTACTCTTCAGGTTCTCTGCCCCCTTTTGCCCAAAATGCTCCTCTCTGCCCTTGAACTCTGAACCAAAAGACTCTATAAGCACAGTGCACCTCCAATGATTTCTTTCTAAAGATCCACTAGGTCCCCTTACTGTCTCTGACTGGAGAGCTCCCAAAGCTGAAACTGTTTGTCTGTGAAAGTTAATTATCTGAAAAATGAAATAATTTTCAGGTACAAAGTTTCCAAGTTCCACTGATTTAATGGAATGGTGAGAGTTTCCCTTATGTCAGGTCAACTAATTCTTCAGTAATTAGTGATAAAGGAGAATTCACAGAGTTTATTTTTATAACAGACAAAGAGGATTAAAAGCATGTCAGAAATCTTAGGAAAATTGTTTTGAACATAATTCAGATAGATGAGGCAGGTAATCCATCTGTTTACTTCTCCAAGGCTTTCTGAACCCAAAGTCATACTATGGCCAACATTGAGCTGTCAAAGGGACATTAATCCAGAAGGTCTTGCCCCAAAGCTGAAGCATTTTGTGGCCATAAATCTTCCTTTCAAAGGACCTGTGATTACTACACAAACTTGTGCTTTCAGTTGCCAGAAAAGGAAATACAACTTTTGAAGATTATACTACTCAGCTTATACTTAAACTCTAGCTAAGAGAACTTATTCAAGAAGTCAAAAGAATTTATCTTTTGTCAATATCACTCTTTCTCCAGATGTCAAAAAGGGCAAATTAGCCTTTAAATGGTTATGATCATTTTATTCTGACAATGATATATATGGGGTATTATATTATTTTCTGCTAATTAATAAAGTCTTAACCATCTATTCATTTACAAAATCTATAATTAACCTAAACTTAAGGCAATAGGTTTTTTTAGATTGGCATAATAGTTAGTTTTAACTTTTCCTAAATTGTGGAGCTTAATCCTACAGTCAACCCCCCCAAAAAACAAAAAAAGCAAAGTTGAATGATTCATGTTGCATTATTTTATAAACCGATGAAAGTTTTTAATGCTAAAGCTAATGCTAATGTCAAAGTTGCTGAAGTTGTTAATGATTTCAACTAGCTTTTCAGTTGATTCTTTAGAATCTCCCTTTTCCTTCATGCTCTGATGTTTCTACTAGGAATGCATGCTATGTGTTGTGAAACGTTGTTGCTGCATCTCTTAAGATAATTCTTTGATTTCTGTTTGTTTTATTATTGTCATGATCACTTATGTATCTGATAGTTTTCCTAATATTGAACCAGACCTGAATACCTTCATTCATTTTTGTTTATTTGAACATTGCTCAAGTGCAAATTTTCCAGTGGGATACAGCAAGTTTCTCTTTCTGTTCACATAAAAGTTAATTATATTCTCTGTGGGATTATAGATGCTGCTCCTAGACACTTGCATTGACCATCCATAAGAGATTTTTACACTGGTAGGACAACTAGAGTTTTTCCTTGCGGTAGGTGGTGAATGTATGAGACTGAGTGATTGGAAAACGTCTGTGCACTGAGAATGAGCTCTTTCCCTACTTCTGCCTCTCCTCAATGTAACAGCCTGAACAGTGGCTTAATCACAGTCTTTTGGGAACTGGAAATTTCCCCATCTAGGCCACTCAGTGGTGAGAGCACGGGGCCTGCAGTTAGGAAGATCTGAGATCAAATCGAGCCTCAGATACTTACTACTTATGCGACCCTGGGTCAACATAAATCAGAGTATTTCTAGTCGAGCACTCTTTCATCTTTTGGCCTCCTCAGTAAGACTGATAACCCATTTCAATGTCTCTGTGATCTTTCAGAGCTGTCTGGGGTACTAAGAGATTAGGAGACTTGAGTGTGGGTGTGCTGCTGGTGTGGTCCAA
Organism: Macrotis lagotis; assembly: GCF_037893015.1. Classification (NCBI taxonomy): domain Eukaryota; kingdom Metazoa; phylum Chordata; class Mammalia; order Peramelemorphia; family Peramelidae; genus Macrotis; species Macrotis lagotis. The sequence goes on from NC_133666.1 coordinate 91,752,632, forward strand.
AGCAGGACTTGAACTCTGAGCCTTCCTGACTCTGAAGCTGGCTCTCTGTCCTTATGTCTCACACACTCACTCTCCTTCATCCAGACACAGTCCAAACATCCCCTGTTCCATGAGCCTCTCCTGATCCCCATTGCTGGTGGCCTCACTCCCAGACTGCCTTGTACTTTGCCTTCATTTATTTTTATTCTCTGTATACTTTCATGCATTTCCTGTCTCATCAGAACAAAAGCTTCTAGTGCTTGGGAGCTGTGTCCTTAACAGTGTTTCCATCTCCAGAATCTCGCACAGGCCTGGTTATGCAGGAGTTATTTAAGAAATACATGTTGATTGCTGCATTTAGCCACCTGTCCTTTGTGCACAGCAACTAGGAGGAACCTAATTAATAGCTATTGAAGAACTATTTAATGAGTTGTAGGCCTATGCTAGAGTGATTAGTAATGAAATTGTTAATTGTTTCAAATAGTTTTTTAGCAGACTTTCTAGGATTCTCAAAGTATATCATGATGTCATCTGCAAAGAGTATTTTGTTTTTTCATTAGGTAAGATGGTTTTGAAACCATGAAGGTGGTTTTCCCTTGAAATATACTCTTTACAGAGTAATAACAGTTTTGCAGCATCATCAACGTTGCATGATCATGTACTGGAGGCCATGAGACACCATCAAAACCTGCAAACTAAATTTAATGGGAAGAAAACTGAAGCTGAGATTCATTAAGTTACTTCTCCAGATGAATAGAGCTGGTCAGTAGCTATATTAACATAAACTTTCAATGACTAAATTCTTTTTTTTTTCTTTTTCAAGGCACTGCTGTTAGTGACTTGCCCAAGGTCAAACAGTCAGGCAATTATTAAGTGTCTGAGGCTGGATTTGAATTCAGGTCCTCTTGACTTCAGGGTCAGTGCTCCTAGCCACCCCCTCAGTGACTGAATTCTAAGGAGAATTTTCTATCCTCTATGATACCTTAACAGACTTTGATCAACACTAGGCAGGTTCTTTTCCCAACCTCCCCTGAGAACTCTCCTGTGATTCTGTGTGTGTGCCTCTCTCTGTCTTGGTCTCTCTGTATCTGTCTGTGGTTTTCGCTATCTCACTGCCACTCTCCATATCTACATATGGATCTGTCTCTCTGTCTCATTTTGTTTCTTTTTATCCCTGTCACTGATTGCCCCTTTTTGTCCTTCCTTTTCCTTCTCCTCTCTATCACTTAGTCAAGTTTTTTTTTCTTTCTACTAATTCCCACTCAATGATAACAGTTTTTTTCCCCTTTGTTCTTTGTCATCACCATAACCACAGATCCACATGAGAAAGGAACCATAGGGACCACTGAATCCAATTCCATTGCCTCATTTTTCCTTAACTCTAACTCTATTCAACATTATTTTCCCTCTCTGACAAGCAGAGGATCATAGAGGTGAAAGGTCTTTTAGACACCATCAAGCTCAATCTCATGAAATGACTAAGGTGAAAACTGAGGGTGACAATGGGATTTCTCCAGAGTAAGAGATCTTGATATAGAGTTGAAAATCAGTCAATCCTAAGAACACTGCCCTTAGCCCCAGGACACTTAACAAGTTTATCTCATACTTGCCATGTTTCCTAACCTTCCATATCTTTTGGTCTCATAGATCAATTGCTCACTGTCCCCAAAATGATCTCTTTACTCATTCCTTGACTTTTATAGGGTTCTCTTTCTCTTTTCTTCAGTTTTGTAACATATCTCTGAATCTCATCTCTATAACTGATTCTATCTAACTGTCTCTTGCCCTGTCTTAGGTTTAATCTGTTCATCTCCCTCGCCTTTTATGCTTCCTTTATTCATTCCCTCTCTCATTTTCCAATCTCTCTCATTCCACCCCACTCCCCCACTCTCTGCTCCACTCTTCTCTCCCTCCTCAAAATATTTTTCTTTCCTTGCTCTATTTCTTATCCAATTACCTCTTTTTATTTATTTTCCCTATTTCACCAGTAAGATCATAAATCTAGACCTAGGAGGAATCTAACTGGCCATAGAGTCCAACTTATCAAATCCCTATCTCAAAAGATGCAGAGGTAAAAATACTTTGCACAATTAGCCCAAGGTCAAACATGTATGGAAAATGTGAATTAGCATTCAATCTGAATCCACCCTGACTTCCATGACCAGTCCCCTCAGATACCTTACTATCCACAGAAACCTTTCTCTTTCTCTCTGTGTTCTACTTAGTATCTACTTCATTGTCCCTCTGATTTTAAAATTATTAGTCTCTTCATTTTCTCTCTGCCACTGATATTGTAAGAAATTAAGAACTAGAATGAACCATAAAGCCCAATGACTCCAATTTCATCATTTTTAAATAGAAGAAAGCGATTTAGACCATTCCAGTGACTTATCCAGAATTACACAGCTAGTAAGCATGTTTGAATCAGAATTTGAAATCAGGGCTCATGTCTGTCCAGGATAGGGTTCTTTCCTCTAGATGACCTGACTGTACCATTTCACACATTGCTCCTGACCCTCATTGCTAGGAGCCCCTTCTCTCTCTCTTCTTTGCTGCTAACTTCCCTCCAACTCTCTCTCACACAAATTTCCAAGGGGCTTCCTTTTTTCTTATTTTCTCATCCACTCATCTTATAACATGACTTATCAGACCTATGCTCTATGAAGCCTCAGTAGGTACAACAGTACAGTGGTGGGGGAAAAAACCAGTGAAAGCACATATACCATATTTCCCCATGTATAAAAGACACCTTTATTTTGAGGCCAGCAGTTTGAATAAAAAAGAAAGGTATTATATAAAGATATTGAACTCAAGTTCTATTCATCAAGAAATTCAAGTATCTTCTGCTCATAGCTTTCAGGCATCTTTTGGGCAAGTGTGGTGCATAGAAGCATGCTTAGTCCATTCCATTTCATGAACTGAAGAACCAATTTGTCTTCCTGGGAAATCAGTTCCTGCTTTTTCATCAGCAATTCTTCTTGTCTTCTGCCAAACCATCTTTGTGGACGCAGGAATTTCTTTTCTTTTTTAGGTTTTTGCAAGGCAAATGGGGTTATGTGGCTTGCCCAAGGTCATACAGCTAGGTAATTATTAAGTGTCTGAGGCTGGATTTGAACTCAGGTACTCCTGACTCCAGGGCTGGTGCTCTATCCACTACACCACCTAACCACCCCAATACAGGAATTTCAATAGCCCTTGTTCTTTGTTCTCCACTTCCCTCTTTAACTCAGGTCATTTTGGCTGTCTTGCCTCTCATGTCCTTCTTCTTCCCTGGTGTCTTCAGTAGGATTTCTTCTTCCATTAGCCAGTCTCAGATTGTTTTCTCAGTTGGAGGAGGCCCAAACTGATTGTCTGCAGCATGACTTCCATTCACTTTTGCACACTGGATCACATTTAATTTGAAATCATCTCTGGACAAAAATCTCTGGCCAAACTGAACCTAAATATACTGGTAACAAATGGGAAACAATGAGCACAAAGACAACAAACGTGAAAAAAGTGGAAAATGCAAGAAAAACAATCAACAACAAGTGGATAAGACATTCCCAAATTTTTTGAAAAAGGGCAAGTCTTAAACATTGGGAAATATAGTAGTTTAAGATAGCATCATATTCAAGGAACAGACGGGAAGATAATATCACTGCATCCCAAAGTTAGTGGGGGAATATATGCAGTAGTATAAGGAAATGGAGAAAGAGCAAGTTGTGAAGGGATTTGCCTTCCAACGAGAATATTTTACCTTTGATACCAAAGGAAATAAGGAGTCACTGAAATTTATTGAGTGGGGATGTCATGATAACATCTGCCCTTTAGGGAAAAACAATCTATTGACCCAATGGAAGGTGGATTGGAGGTGAAGCCATTATTGCCATGGCCCAGGTGTGGGAGCAGGATCGGGTGCATTCAAGAGATGTTAGGAAGGTACAATTCTGTCTTTTTTGATTCAGATTAAACCATAATGATTCCTGCAAACCATCAAAATGCCACTGTACTCAGCCCTGATCCACTACTTCCCCTTCTTTCCTTTACTGCTACTTTCTCAATCGTTTCCTCAATCTTATTTCATTCTACCATCAGGACTAATACCCTTCAAACTACTTGATCTCTCCTCTGAAAATTTAGCACATTTTTCTCATACTTCTGAAATTCCTGTCAAAAATTTATTCTTCCCTGATCAAAATGGAAACTTCAAGAATTATAGTTTCTATAATCACCAAAAAAATGCTTCCAATGTGGTTTATTCAGCAATTAAATTCAGTTATATCATGGCAGGCCATGATTACTTTTAGAAGTTTTTATTGAAACAATAGACAATATTTTTTGTTTTGCCATTTTATTAAGAGCTCTGAGGTAGCTCTGCTTAGTTGACTAAAATGTTTAGTAATCCCACAAGCAGGCCACATAAAATCACAGCATTTTGGACAGCCCTAAGCTAAATGATTCTCAGAAGGTTAAAAACAGTCAGATAATTTACTTTCCTAAAATGAAATTGCTTATTCCCTTATTTCATTTTGCTTTCTAACTAAATAAGCCTCTTTCTTTCCAACAGAAATTTATTAGGCTGATTTTAAACAATGGATAATACTTAAAAGCATCTAACTGCAAAAGTGTCTGCTTCATATTTTCACCATTTTTGAAATCACTGAAGGCAAAACTTGCAAACCAACTCCATCTCCATTAAGGGCTGAAACACTTTTACTCAGTGAAATCATTTTCCTTACATAAAAGCAATAAGTCCTTTATAATCCAGGAAAGGAAGAGAATGCCATAAGGCTTAAGGTAAATTTTGGATGTTAATTCAAAGTTTCCATTTTGAGCTCTTCTAAGGACCTTTACAATAAAGTCAATAAGATACTGCACATATATGAAAATATTCAAACTGCAGGCTCATCAGTATTTGTAAATACATATGAAACAGAAAAAAAAATGTCACTACTAAATTTGTTCTCTAATTAACTTGCATTTCCATAAATTTTTACAAATGGGTAAAGATTCACTCCTTTCCTCTGCTGTCTTTCTGTCTTTCTCTCTGTATGTCTCTGTCACTAACTCTCATTCCTCCTATTTTCTATTCCTAACTTAGGGAAAATTACGTATGCAGAGAAAATACTATGTCCTTTGTACTTCTGGAAATTTCAGAGGAAAGTTCTCCTTCTTTTCCCTCTTCTTCCTTTGGCTGATCAGATGACAGGAAAAACATCAATTCCAATACAAGAACACAAAATACAGTCCATGTTGTCACCATATATTATGTATTACACGGGACAACTCGAAATAAACAAAACACTGCTCTTGTTCTCCTTAAGTCATGGGACCCAAGATCTTCTACTGTGACTCTAAGGTACATTATTAAAGGTATAAGATGAATTGATAAAGGACAATCCTGAGGCAAGAGATGACCTAGCATCATGGCAGTTTCGCTGGTTCTTCATTTGGTCCAATCTCCCCACAGGCTGAACTAGTACTTCATTCCACAGTCTGTGCTACTGAAGAATTTACAGACAGTAAGATTCTCCCTAAAATACAAATGGTATGTATTGGATCCTGGAGTTAGATCAGGAATCTATGATTGCCTGGGACTCTCCCTGGGAGGAGATCCATTCAAGGTCCACATTCAGGTCTTTATAGTCCTTTGTCTCATAACAGGTTTGGGCTTATAATTCACTCATACAATCACTTGCCAATTCCCTTCAAACAAACTTTCAGCCTAACCAGATGCCTTCCTCTATTCATTTCATGGTGGAATGGAGGATGTTCTTTGAGGTCATGGAGCTCCTGGTTCTATCTTCAATCTTGGACCCAGATCTTGTGCTGACCAGGGAAAAGAATTGTCCCTCCTATTGAGGAATGAGCATCAACTTCCATATCTTGCTTTCAACATTTCCTAAGAGAAATCTTGAGAAGTAGGTGTGGCTACCAAGATGGATAGACTAGCCTTGGTCAATGATTATAAATAAGACAAGACCCTGCACAGAACTGTTCTTTCTACAAAGATAAAACAAAGAAAAACAATGAAGCATGTGTTTCACTCTGGTCTCCTTTGCACCAATGAAATTTAGATAAAATGATTCATTGCCCAATGAGGTGGAGCTACAGCACCATGGGAGGCTGGAAATGTAGGGGGAAAATGACCATATATGTGCTTCAAGAGGCCCAAGTGTCCTGTCTCTTCACCAACTCAGCATGAATCACATTGACCCTCTTTATAACTGTAAATTATTATTGAATCATTCTCTCAACTTCTTTATAGAAGGACAATAGCTAACCAGAAGCCAGTGACCTTAGATAAACGACAGCATGCTAAACTTAAAGCAATGTTACTTGTTTTTGTAGTTCATCCTTTGTTTTTAAAGAGTATTCATGACAATATGATGATGGTGTAAAATACTGCATGGTGGGTCATACTTTGGGCAAATGAACTGGATCTAAGTGTGACTGAGTTTAAAATTTTATTATCTGCACTATCTCTTCCTGAATTTTCAAAGTCCAATAATAAAAGAAAAATCAAGTCAATTGTCTATGCCCTGAGTGTCAGGGGATGATCTTGGCAACTTTGATGTTGGACCAAGCTCTAAGAAATCCAACACCACCTGCTCTAGCTCCCTTCATTGTCATTGGAACAAATCACCTCATATGATAACTCCAACATGCTAAATCTTAATATGTTTTGAGGTAGCATCCCCCAACTCACTCAAAGATTTAAGGCCTTCCTTAAAATTTTCCACCTGATTTAGCCTACTACTAGGCTACTAATGAAGGTTTCTCTCCATGAATAGTAATGACAGCTTTCTAAGGAACAAATTTATGTTTTACAAACTTTCAGGCACTGAGGTTATAATGACAATAAACAACATTCTATAGGCATTTCACAAGAGAGGGACAGGGAGAGAGATCAAAGGAATTGAGCCAATGGATAAAAGGAGAGGGGGATTTGGAAGGAAAACCAAAGGTTTTTATCACCAATTTGTCCATTTTACTATCTTCACATTTCTTACATATGACACCTCTGCCCTCTGTCCTCTGACACTGCTACCATTTTGCGGTAATTCCTCATCATTTCATGCCAGAACTACTGAAAGAGCCTTTTTGTTGCTCTTCTTGCCTCCATTCTCACCCTACTCCACTCCATTTTCCATTCAGCTGTCCAAATGATTGAGTCCAACCATGGAATTATAGCATTTAATTACTTCTAGTGTTTGCAGGATGAAATTTAAAAAAAACACCCTCTGGTTGGGGACAGTTAGGTGACACAATGGATAGAACACTGGTCCAGGAGTCAGAAGGACCTGAATTCAAATTCAGCCTCAGACAATTTATAATTACTTAGTTATATGACCCTGGGCAAGTCACTTAGCTGGATTGCCTTGTAAAAAGTCAAAACAAAACAAAACAAAACAACAACAACAACCATAAAACCTCTATGGTTGACATTCAAAGTTCTTTCTAATCAGCCATCTTTCCAGTCTTCTTTCATCTTACACTCTCCTATTCATAAATGTTGTGATCCAATGACATTGACTCCTTGTTCCTAAATTAGTTGCCCCATCTTCTAACTCTCACCATTGTCACAGACTGTCCTCCATATCTTCAATAGTCTCCATTCTGAATAAAGCTTATTTAGCGTCCAAAAAAAGCTAAAATTAAAAAAAAAGCTTCTTTGGCTTCCTTCAAGTACCAGCTGACATTCTACCTTTCACAGAAAATTTTATCCCAGTCCCTTAATTCTAATGCCTTCTTATTTCAAATGTATTTCAAATATATCATATATATATATATATATATATCTGGTTTGTACATAGATATTGACATGTTATCTTTACCATTAGACTGGGAGCTCCTTAAGAGCAGAGAATACCTTTGACCTGACTTTACATTTTCAGTGTTTAGCATGATGGCAGACATGCTGTAGGTGATTAATGACTGTTGACTGTAGCATTCTCTATGCAAGGAAAGGAAATAAGAAGAAAGGACCAAATATTATTAAAATTGAGAAAAGAAGTTATTTTGGACAAACATGCATGGTCTCTTACCCAAGGATAGTCAGAACTTGTTACAACTGGGAATAAGACTTTGATTTTTACCTTTTATCCTTTACCTTTCAATCTCTCCCTTACTTGGGGTTTCCTTCCTCTATTGCTTTCTCTATTTCTCTATCTCTAGGCTCTGTCTCTTTCCTTCTATTACCCTGTCTCTCTCATATCATCACCTCCTCAAAAACCTTTGCTTCTTACTCTACTTTCCACCAATAGGCAAGTGATCTTTTCTTTTCCTACTATATTGACAATCATCATAGTTTTACAGCGAACCCTAGAGGCCATTGGTTACAATTATATCATATTAAAACAGCAGAATGAGGCTTAGACTGACAAACTGAATAACCAAGGGTCAAATGTTTTTCCTGACATGAACTAGAATTTGAACCCAGGTCTTTCTGACTTCCAAGATGAAGCCAATAGAATATCTAGCTGTTTTGATCTATATACTCTCCTCAGTCCCCAAATGTCTGTTTCTTATGGACAATCTCTTCATCCTCAATGACTGACTCTCTCTGTCTCTCTATGTTCCAGGACTAATCACAAGTGGACATCCAATTCCTTCACTGGAATCTAGAGGATTATAGATCTGGAGAGCCCTTAGATACCACCAAATCCAGTCCCATAAACTAAAGGAGATGAAAACAGATGCTGACAGTAGTTAATGGACTTCTACAGAGTAAGACAGCTCTTCTTCCCCTTAGGTGCAACTTAAATCAAACAGACACTACAAAGTATAATGGTCTTACCACTAAAATGCATAATTGTCCTTCATTTCCCAAGTATTTTATACTTTTACATCTTTTCATTTCCTTACTCAACTGCAAACTGGCCTCCAAAACGATATCTTCATTCATTTCTTTGTCTATTATCATGTGATTTTCTTTCTATGGTTCTCTTTTTCTATCTGTTTCTGTCTCTGTATATCTCAAAGTTTTGCTCTGTATCTCTGTCTCGCTGTCAATTTGCATACAACTGTGTGTTACCTTTCTCTTTGTCACTGTTCTTTGTGTTTCTGTCTCTATTTCACTCTGTCTCCCCCCACACTTTTATGAATCTCCTTTCCCCTCCTACTTCCCTCTGCTTCCTCCTCAAAAGCTTTTTCTCCTTAATCTAATTTCCATCCACTAATAATTGTTGTTTTCTTTTCATAACTATAATCATAATTTGTAGTTGAAAGTCAACTCTGAGGTCCTTTTATCCAACCCTATTTTAACACAAAAGAGCAATTAGCCTTATACACCTGAATTGGATTGTCCAGAGTCAAACATTTATTCTTAATGTTGACTGGGATTTGAAGTCTGGTCATTCTGTCCTCAAAGAAGAGACCACTTGAGACCTGGCTGTTTGACTCTGCACTTTCCGGCCCTGCACACTTCTATTCCTTGTGGATGCTTCTGCTGTCTCCTTCTCATGGGCATTGCCAGATTCCCTCCATCTCTATCTCACTATTCCAAGCTTCATTATAAATAAATAAACTTTTCTCTCTCTGTCATCCAGACAATCAGAGAGCTGTAGTGTCTTTAGACCTCAACAAATCAGAATAAATTTAATGAAGAGGAAACTAAGGCTGACAATGGTTAGGCAACTTCTCCAGAGGAACATAGCCAGTCAATGACAGTGGTGGATTTAAAGACAAAGAATCAACTCCAAGTAGGGGCTTTTCTTTCTCTTTTTCTATTTATCTTGATCTTTCTTACTGACTCTCTTCTTGTCTCTCTGTCTCTCTTGCTGTCTCTTTCTCTACTTATCTCTTTCCCCCTGTCTCTCTCTGATTTTAGTACTCTATTTCTCTCTGTTTCTGTCACTGTCTCTTTATCTAGTACCATATTTTTCCCCTCTCCCTTTCTATATCTTTTGCTATATATATTTTGCTCACAAGCTTTGTTCCTTGCTCTCATTCCCCTTTCATAAATAAATAGCCTATTCTTATATGATCATAGCTCAGGAGAAGGACTTAACCATATGATCTATTGTGTCCACTTCAGTTTAATTATGAGAGAAGAGACAGGGGCTTAAAAGCTAAGTTACAATCATAAAAAAATATGAACTAGGATATTAATTCAGGTCCCCAAGAACAGACTATGAAGAGACATAGCTGAGTGACATTCAGATCCTTTACAGCCCCTTCCTAGGTGCCCCTTCTCTGTCTGTATTCACTTTTATGCTCTGTTCCCTCTATCTCATATTTTCTTCTCCCACCCCAAGTCCACCAGAGCTTTCTATGCTCTCTCTGGTACCTATAGGATTATAGAGTTTTGGTATCAGGACCTACCTTCAAGTCTAGGGCCTACACAGAAAACTGCAACTGACAGTGGTTAAAGGCCTTCTCCAGAGTCACTTTCTCATCAGCAGTTGATGTGTGATTTAAACTCAGTGAATTAAAATGTGATGCATCATCCGCTATGACTCCTAGCTGACTGGCACTGCCACTGAGAATTGCCCCTTCCTTGCCTCTGATCTCTTTCCTCAGTCACTCACTGTCCTCTCCAATGGACTCTGTCATTCTTTCTTTGACCATTATCAAGTGGGTCTCTTTCTCTCTGTTTCTCTCTATCAATGTCTCTTTTGCTGTCTCTGGTTCTCTGGAACAACTAGCTCCCTCTCCCCAAACCAAGTCCCATTGTGATTATCTTTACTTTTTATGTCTCTCCTCTACTCAGGGCATATTCTTTCTAAGTCTTTCTCTCTGCAGAAAAAAAGCAGCTATTTTCTCTTTGTCATTCACAGGCATGTTGAACTGGAAGGAAATGAAAAGCTCTCCAAGTGAAAGGCATTTTTCTTCAAAGAAGGAAATCATGTCTGGGAGAGATTAAAGACCTTATCTAGGTAACCCAGTGAGGCAGAATTTGAACTCAGTCACTTATGACTCCAAATACCAATGCTCTTCATTTCTCATCCAGCTACTTTCTGGAATTTACAATCAGTTCCAAGAGCCTCTTTTTCCAGGAACATCTCTTCAGACCTAGAATTTACTTCTTAGAAGAACCATCAAACCATGGGGTATATCTCTCTCTGAATAGGCGATTCCCAAACCTCCGTTTGTGGAGGGCACCCATGCCACTCAGCTCTATGTTTCCTACCTGGATACTCTCAGGACAGCTGCATCTTGATTTCATCCTGGGGACCCTCCTCCCATGAGCCACATTCACTTTTAGGCTTCCTTTACTATGCTAGATTCCACCCTCTGATGCATGTCCTTGAGGGCAGGGTTTCTATTTTTGTTTCCTTTACTTTTCTTTCCAGAGTATAGTATGCTGCCTGGTATATATGACAAGCTCAATAAATTCTTGGTGGATAACTGGCTAACTCTGCATATCATGTCCCTGAGCTGTCTCTCTCCCAATCTTCACCAGTGAAGTTGCCCCTCCCTCAATGCTCCCAAAATTAGAAGGAAAACAGAAAGCTAGGAAACAAACTTCACAAGGGATTCAAAGGTCTCATTTCTAAAATACATAGAGAATTGTATCAAATTTATAAGGTTACAATCATTTCCCAAATGATGAAGTGTCAAAGGACATGAATAGACAGTTTTCAAAATAAGAAATTAAAGCTATATATAATCATATGAAAAATGCTCCAAATCATTATTGATTAGAGAAAAGCAAATTAAAACAACTATGAGGTATCATCTCATACCTACCAGATTGGCTGAGATGAGAAAAAAGGCAATATGATTAATGTTGGAGAAGTTGTGGGAGAATTGGGACATTGATACATTGCTGGAGGAGTTGTGAATGGATCCAACTATTCTGGAGAGCAATGTGGAATTATGCTCAAAGAGCAATAAAAATGTTCATTCTCTTTGACCCAGAAATTCTAATTCTAGGCCTATATCCAGAAGAAATCAGTAAAAATGTGGAAAGTCTCACATGTTCCAAAATATTCATAGCATCTCTTTTTGTAGTGGCATCATCTGGGGAATGGTTAAACAAGTTATGGTAGATGCTATGGAATGTTATTGTTCGATAACAAACCATAAATGGCGGGGCTTTAGAGGATCTGATCCTGAGTGAAGGGAGCAAAACCAAGAGAACATTGTACACATAAACAACAACATTGTGAGATGATCAGCTTTCATGGAAGTAGCTCTTCTCAGCAGTTCAGAGGGCTAGGACAACTGTATCAGACCAGCTATGGACAATATTATCTCTATCTAGAGGAAGAAAAAAAACAAAAACAAAAAATACAACCTTTCAGAATCTGATGAACACTATAAAAATTATCTCTTATGTATCTCTTTCCCTTAATCCCAATTCCTCATACATTAAAGGACTCATCTATAAACGTGTTTATCAGACATATTTATGTACAATGTTAACCTGAGTGTTCACTGCTAAGGGGAGGAGGGTGGGAAGGGAGGGTAGAAGAAAATTTTGTAACTTCAAAATATGCATATGTGGGGGCAGATAGCTGCTGCAGTGGATAACAGTACTGGCCCTGAAGTTAGGAGAAGGGTAGTTCAAATTCTGCCTCAGACACTAAATAATTGCCTAGCTGTGTGACCTTGAGCAAGTCACTTAATCCCATTGCCTTACATAAATAAAAATAAAAACTGTAGTTTCAAAAAATATACATATGCATATGGATTAATACTAAAAAAAATTTTTAAATCTGTCGAAAAAAGAAGTTGACTTCCTCTCTGTTTCCCTCACCTTTGGGTCTCTGCCTCTGTCTCTCACCTCACTACACTCTGGCCCCCTACACAATGCCTTTGCCATGAGGGTGCTTCTTGACGTTTCTATATCTTTATTTCTTTCTGTCACTTTGTTTCTCTCTCTTTTACTCTAACCACCTACATTTCTCTCATGTCCCAAAAGCCCTTTTCTAGCTTCGTTTTCCCCCTCATTTTTTTCCTAGAAAATCCCTACCTGCTAGTTCTCTGAGCTGCTAAATCCTATTATCTTTATTTTAATCCTAATGATTAATATGTGGTCTTTTCTCTGACTCTATTTCCCAGATTATCAGAGATTAGAAGCTGGAAAGAATCTTTTGGGGTTATGGACTCCAACCCCAGCATTGTAGACCAAAGGACATTGATTTATTTAAGTGACCTGCCCAGGACTGGAACGTCTCTTCCCAGAAAATCCTGTAAAGGTTTCCAAAGAGTCAGATGTGAGTGAAATGACTGTACAACAAAGAGTTAACAAGAGTATGTGCTAGGCAGTGTTGACCTCGGGTAAAATGATACCTGCCAACAAAGATTCACTAAGAGACATAGCTCTATGGAACCCACTTTCTCCCCAGACCCCTTTCCAGAAGTTCTCTGACCCCATTAATGTACACTTTCATCCAACTCTTTCTGCCTGTCTTAATCCCAAGGAAATGTTCTCTTCTTTCACTGGTCCCATATGATCATGGAGCCCCATGATTTTACTGAGGAGAAAACTGAGACTGACAGTGGTTCACTGACTTCTATCAAGTCAGCAGTAGGGCAGAATTTAAATGGAAAGTCTCAACAGAAAGTAAAATGCTATATGCACTGGTTTTCTTTTTTTCCTTTGTTTCTCTCTGACTTTATCTCTGTAATTTTGTGTCCCCTTCCCCCCCCTCCCCTTTCTCTTTGTTTTTCATTCTGTCTTTCCCTCTCTATTTCCGTCACTCTTTCCATCTCCCTTTCCTTCTCTCTCCATATTCCTCAAAAGTTTTCCTTTCCTTACCCTGATTCTCAGTCAGTAATAAGGGGATCTTTCCTTTTTCTGTCTATATTTTTCTGTCTCTTTTTCTTTCTATCTCTGTTTTGTCTTTCTTTGTTGAACTCTCTTATTTTCAGTCACTTATGCCTTTCTCTCCTTCCTCCTTAAAATCTTTTTTGCCCTGCCCTAATTCCTAATCATTAATCAATTATCTTTTCTATTTTCTTTATCTTCAATAAGATCACACATTTAGAGCTGGAAGAAATCTTAAAGGTCATAGAGTCCAACTCCATTATGCTCTAAAAGCAGAGACTTAAACCTTGTTACTGAATTGCTTGGAGTCAAACATTTATTAAATTTGTGAAATAGGATTTCAATGCAGGACTTCCAAGAACAATCCACTAAGAAACCTAGCTGTGTGATTCATACATTTCTCCTACTGGTCATCCCAGTGAATCCACTTCTGGACAGCTCTTCTCCTGCATACCTCATTTTCTATCCTCTAACCTCAGTCCTAAGAGAACAATCTCTTTTCTTTCTGGCAACCATAGATAGCATCATGGAACAGGAATTTCATTTGACACCATCAAGTCTAGCCCTGTAGGCTGGCTAAGGATAAAAGTGTGGCTGAGAATGATTAAGTGACTTATCAGAGTAACAGAACTTCTCTGCAGTTGATGTGGGGTTTAAATTCAATGAGACAAATCCATATATAGTATTCTATTCACTAGGACATCTAGTTAACTTCTGTGCTGGTCATTTCTTCCTCACCTGGGATCTCTTCTCTTTTCCTCATTTTCCTCCATCTTCCCTCTCCATCTTCTTCATAACACTTGTAGTTGTCTCTTTATGGGTATTCTATTCTCTGACTCTCTTGCTGTGTTTGCTTTCTTTATCATTTCTTTGTCATTCTATTTTAATCTTTTTATATCTCTCTGATTCTCTATATCTATCTCATAGCAGCATTTTCTATCTGTCTCTCTTTCTCAATAATTCAATCCCTCCCTTTTACTCTCTTTTTCCTCCTCAAAAGCTTATTTCCCATTCTTCTAATTGCCCTTATTAATATCTGTTCTATTCTTTGATTCTTCATCATCAATATATTCAAAGATTTAGGCCTAGAAAGAACCCACTGGGTCATATTCTAGGAGAGGTTGAAACACTATATCTGAAATGTCCAAGGTCCAACATTTAATAACCATGTGAAGCAGGAATTTGAACTCAAGTCATTCGGAATACTCAGAAGAGTCCACTAGGGGCCCTCATTCTTTCTCTCAACACCTTCCTCCACCCCTCCACAGTCCACATACTTAGGTTTCTTACAGAAAATTGCTTCTTTCTTCTTCCAATTTTCAGTTCCTGATTCTGTCCGACTATTTCTCTATTTCAAGCTTAATTACAAGTAGAAATTGTTTTCTTTCTTGGTCATTCAGAGGATCATAGAGATGGAGGATCATTTGAAAGCATCCAATCCAGGCCCATAAATCTGATGAGGAGAAAATTGAGTCTGGCAGTGATTACGTGACTTCTCCAGAATATCAGGGCAGGTCAATGACTAAGGTGTGATTTAAATTCAGAATCAACTTCAAGGACTCTCTTCTATCATTAGGAGACCCAGCTGGTTTGTTCTATACTTGCCAGATGACTTTTCCTCTGCATTGCTCCCACAACTGTAGTCTCATCTCTTCCTCATTTTCCTTCATAATGGTCAGTTTCCTCATTACTATTGCTCTTATCAGGTGGTCCTTGCTTTCCCCCTTCTTTCCTCTCTTTTCCTCCCTCTCCTTCTCTCTCATCTAACTCATTTTTCCTTACTCTACTTCTCACCCACTACTAACTGTTCTTTTTTATTTAACCTATCTTAACTATGTTCATAAGTTTAGAATTCAAAAGAGACCTTGGGACCTTTCATCCAACTCCATTTTAGTAAAACAACAGACTGATTTATACATACTAACTGAATTACCCATAGTAAAAGCTCCTTAAGAATGTTAATTAGGATGTTTACAAATCATTCAGACTTCCAAGATTTCCAAGGATTTTTATGCAGGGAACCAAGGGTATAGGGAGTGTCCAGATTTGTTTGCATGGTTTGCATTGTTAAGGGAATCTTCTTTCTTCCTTTATCAGATAACAATTTACTCTGATGCTTTTCTGCTGTCTCTTTTGTAACTAGTCTCCACTGATCCATCACTCTGCTTTGTAGCCAGTACCAGACAGTTTTGATGACTGATGCTTATAATGTAATTTTAGATCTGGTTGAATTTCTAATTTGATATTTAATTGGGGGGTTTTAATTTCTTAGATCTGGTTTAGATCTACACCTTCTTTTGCATTTTTTTCATTAAATTCCTTGATATTTTTGACTTCTTGTTTCTCCATATGAATTTAGTTAAAATTTTTTTTCTAGCTCATTAAAGTAATGTATTGGAAGTTTGATTGGTAAGGTAATAAATAAGTAGTTCAAGTTAGCTAGAATTGTCATTTTTTTATGTTAGCTCAGCCAATCCATGAGCACCTTATATTTTCCCAGTTATTTAAGTCTAATTTTATTTGAGTGAAAAGTGCTTTATAGTTGTTTTCATAGAGTTTCTGAGTCTGCCTTGGCAGGTAGACTCCCAAGTATTTTGTATTGTCTGAAATTATATTAAATGGGATTTCTCTTTCTAGTTCTTACTAACTGTATCTTGCTAGTAACATATAGAAATGATGAGGATTTATGTGGGTCTATTTCACATCCTTCTATTTTACTAGGATTGCTACTTCTAGTAGTTTTTAGATGACTTTTAGGGTGCTCAAGGTATACCATCTTGTCATCTGCAAAGACTGACAGTTTAATTACATCCTTCCCAATTGTAATTCCTTTAATTTCTTTTTATTTTCTTCTTGTTGAAGCCAACATTTCCAATACAATATTGAATAACAGTGGTGATAAAGGGCATCCTTGTTTCAACCCTGATCTTATTGGAATTGACTCTGGCTTATCTTATCCCCACTGCATATAATGCTTGCTGAAGGTTTCAAATAGATACCCTTAGTCATTCTAAAGAATAATCCATTAATTCCTATGGTCTCTAGTGATTTTAGTAGCATGTGTACTATATTTTTTCAAAGGCTTTTTCAGCATCTATTGATAGAGTCAATTATACTAACAGTTTTCATAATATTGAACCAACCCTGGGATAAATTCCTGGGATAAATCCTGCTTGGTCATAGTGTATTATACTAGTGATAAATTGCTGTAATCACTGTACAAGGTTTTATTTAAGATGTTTGTATCCATATTCATTATAGAGATTGGTCTATAATTTTCTTCCATTGTTTTGACTCTTCCTGGTTTAGTATCAGCACCATATGGTGTCATAGAAGGAATTAGGCAAAGTTCCTTCTTCACCCACTTTTTCAGAGAGTTTATATAGAATTGGAACCAATTGTTCCTTAAATGTTTGAAGGAATTCACTTGTGAATTCGTCTGGCCCTGGAGATTTTTTATTAGGGTGTTCAAAAATGGTCTGTTGAATTTAACTTTCTGAGAAAGGGTTATTTAGGTATTTAATTTCCTCTTCATTCAACCTGGGCAACTTATATTTTTGAAAATATTCATCCATTTCACTTAGATTATCAAATTTATTGGCATGCAGTTGGACAAAATATTTCTGAATAATTACTTTAATTTCATCCTCATTGGTGGCGAGTTAACCATTTTAATTTATGATACTAATAATTTTATATTCTTCTTTCCTTTTTGTTAAATTAATCAAAGATTTACCTATTTGATTTTTTTTTCATAAAAACAACTCTTTGTTTTATTTATTAGTCCAATAGTTTTCTTGTTTTTGATATTGTTAATTTTACCTTTAATACTTTGAATTTCTAATTTGGTATTTAATTGGGGGTTTTTAATTTCTTATTTCACTAAGTTTTTTAGTTGCAATCTTAGTTCATTGATTTCCTCTTTCTCTATTTTATTCATGTAAACATTTAAAGATATAAAATATTTCCTGACAACTGCCTTGGCTATTTTCCATAAGTTTTGGTATGTTGTCTCATTTATTGTCATTGTCTAGGGGTAAATCATTAATTTATTTGTAATTTTCTCTTTGATCCACTCATTCTTTCTTTTTTTTAGTTTTTGCAAGGCAGTGGAGTTAAGTGGCTTGGCCAAGGCCACACAGTTAGGTAATTATTAAGTGTTTGAGGCTGGATTTGAACTCAAGTACTCCTGACTCCAGGGCTGGTGCTCTAATCCACTGTGGTACCATGTACTATAGGAAAAAAATATTCCTTTCTAGTCAATTCAGTTTTCTCCAAAGGTCTATCATGTCTAGTTTTTCTAACATTCTATTTACCTCCTTAACTTCCTTCTTGTTTATTTTTTATATCTAGTTTATAGAGCATTAGGCTGAGGTCTCCCACCAGTAGAGTTTTGCTTTCTATGTCTTTTTGTAATTCATTCAACTTCTCCTCTAAGAATCTGGATGCTATACCAATTGTGACATTCATATTTAGTATTGAAATTGCTTCCTTGTCTACAGCACCTTTTGGGAAGATTTTGTTTCCTTCTTTATCTCTTTTAATGAGGTTGATTTTTGCAGCTGCTTTGTCTGAGGTAAGGACTGCTACTCCTGCCTTTTTCACTTCACCTGAAATATAATATATTCTGCTCCAAACTTGTACCTTTAGTTTATATATATATCTCTCTGCTTCAAAAGCATATTATAGGATTCTTGTTTTTAATCCACTGCTACTCACTTACTTTTTATGGCAGAGTTCATCCCATTCACATTCCACATCATAATTAATAACTCGTTATTGCCCTCCATGCTATCTACCCTCTGTTTCTATTTTTCACTTTTATTCACCTTATCCATATTTTCCAGTATTTTTCGTCTGAATACCACCTCCTTCAGTATTTTTACCCCCTTATATACAACCCCCCTCCCCTTTCCTTCTTCTTTCCCTTTTTCCCTTCTGCCTTCCCTTCCTTCTGTTTGCTCCTCTTTTCCTCCCCCTTCCCTCCTTTCCCCTTTTAATACTTGAAAGGTAAGGTAAGTTTCTTAACTTAATTGAGTCTGTATATGTTACTCCTTCTTTGAGCCAAATCTGATGATAGTAATATTCAGGTAGTTCCAACCTCCTCCCCTCTTGCCCTCTATTGCAGTAGGTCCTTTGTACCTCTTTAGGTAATATAATTTACATCATTCAATCTTCCCCAACCTCCCATTTCTTTACTGTATTCCTTTTTTAAAGAAGAATTATTTTTAAATCATTTTATTAGAGTCAAGGACAAATCATGAGTGTCCATTACTTCTGTCTAAGTATATTCTCTCTACTAGAATTACAATGCTCAAGAGTTATGAGAATCTTTCTCCCAGGTGGGGATGTAGCCTGTTTCATCTTATTGGATAATAGTTTTTTTCTTTTTCCTTTTTTCCCTTTTCATGTATCTCTTGCATTTCCTGTGTGAAGTCCAATTTTCTATTTAGCTATGGTCTTTTCATCAGAAAAAGTTGGAAGTCTCCTATTTCATTAAATGTCCTGAGAAGGCTCAGTTTTGCAGGAAAATGAATTTGTCACTGTATTCCAAGCTCCTGTGCTTTTTGGAATATTGGTTTTTAGACCATTAAATCTCTTAATGTTGTTGCAGCCAGGTCCTGTGTAATCCTTACTGTGACTCCTTGGTACCAAAATTAATTCTTTCTGCCTCCTTGCAGGATTTGCTCTTTTATGTGAAAGCTCTGGAATTTTGCCACTATATTCCTTGGAGTTTTCATTTTGGGATCCCTTTCTGGAAGGGAATAATGTATTCATTCATTAACTCTTTTGCCCTCTGGTTCTATGAAATCAGGGCAATTTTCCTTCACTACATCCTGAAGGATTGATTCTGGCTTTTTTTATCCCCAATGTTTTCAAGAAACTCAATGATTCTTAAGTTGTCTCTCCTGGATATATTCTCTACATCATTATTTTACATTTTGCATGCCAATGAGATATTTTCCATTTTCTTCTATTTGGGGTGGGGGTGGGGGGTTCTTTGGTTTTGTTTAACAGATTCTTGGTGAATCATGAAGTCATTAGTTTCCACGGAGTCCAATATTCTTTTAGAGAAGAATTTTGTTCACTTACCTTTTACAGTTCCTTTTCCAATCAGTCAATTCTTTTTTTGAAGGAGTTTTCCAATTGCCCAGTTCTGATTTTGAGAGAATTATATTCTTTTTGCACTTGTCAATTGTATTTTTGAAGGATTTGTTTTCTTGTTGAAAGATGTTAATTTTCTCTTGCAAAGTGTCAATTTTCTCAACTGGAAACAAAGGGACTCCATCGTAAACATGGACTCTCGTGGCCTTGGTTTTCCAGGACAACCAAGCTGACTGTACCAATGTCTAGCATCCATGCTAGAGATCTCCCGCCTGTTGTGCTAGAACTCACCATCCCAGAATAACCTGGAAGCACTTCCATGAACTGAATTATAGAGAAATGAGGAGAATCAGGAGAATTTTTTACATAGTGATAGTAGTATTATAAGATGATCAATTGCAAATTTACAACAATATAAGACAATTTCAAAGGAGCCATGATGAAAAATATTAACCATTCCTAAAAGAAAGAACTCATGGTGCCTAAATTCAAATTAAAGCATACCATTTTTAATTTATTTATTTTTATTGTTTTTCTTTTGATCTGTGTTTTCTTCTATAAGATGACAGACTGGTATGAATGACTAAACATTTTCAAATTTCTTGCCTTCTGAATTAGGTGGGTGAGGAGGAAGGAAGCAAGAATTTGAAACTCACAATTTCAAAATTGAATGTTAAAATTATTTTTACATGGAATTAGGGAAAATTATAATACTAAGTAAAAATAGAAAAATATCACAGAAATTAAGATATGTCAGAACTTTAAGATACAACTTTTCCTACCAAACCAGAACTTGGAACAAAAGTTGTCAAGCATGGGAGAAACAATCATTGAAAATATGTTCAACAAAGTAATCAATATATTAATATTCATCTACAGTGAAGACTAATCATCAGTCAAATTCTAGAATCCTTCTTCCCATCCAAGTGAAAGGTCCAGATGTTATTCAACAATGTAGTTTTCTCTGATTTCATTGAAGGACAATACTTATTTGGAGAGAATAATTTAGATGTCTTTGATTAAAAAACAATTTCAGAAATTTAAACTGATAACTTATATACTATAAGTGTTTTGGGACTTACTCCACAGTCAGATGAGAACAAATAATACTGATATTACTAAAAGCAGGTAACTACTTATTCCCTACCATTCTCACAGAAAACAAGTCAAAATAAATATGTATTCTAGAAAGCCAGCAGAGAAACATTTGTAGAATTGACTTGTTTAATCTAGCAAACATACACTTTGTGGGCAACAGACTATGGCAATACAATTCATATTTCCCAAGCAGGGAAAATTAAATTAAAGAGAAAGAAAACATGTAGCATAAGAATTAGAAGAGGAGAAAAAAAAGGAGGAGAATAAAGGAAAAAGAGAAAAACATGTTTTCACACTCAAATATCATAAACAATTGGTTGTGCCCATAGTTATAAAGAATTATTTATTTAAATCATTTAATACTTCCAAAAATTGGTAAGGGTTTTTTTGTGGATTGGACTGATGACATTATTCTTTTCAGTTAAAATAATATGCTAAGTGTATGCTGCACTTTTACATGAAAACAACAACAATAAATATTTATCATCTAAAGTTTTAAAACTGTTTCATGTCTCTCATCTCATATAATCTTCACAATCACCCTGTGGGATAGGAGTTAATGTTATTACTAGTTCAGAAATGAAAAGGAGAATGATAACAAAAACTGTTGTTTTGGATGGGGTCCTAAAATAAGATATGAAGGAAAACTTTTATTGCAGAAGTTTTAGATGATCAGAGCTTGAAAATACAAATTTTCACAGGCAATGGGATCTTAAAACACAAGATGTTAGGCGTGGCAATAGACATAAGGAAGAGAAGATCAGATCTGAGAAAAAGAGATAAAAGTACTAGGAGAATCCTTTCAACATAGAGGATTAGAACTAGGAATGGCTTTAACATCACAGAATTTCAAGCATTTATAAACCTGTTTAAAGTTGGCAAAGTGCTTGACAAATAAGATCTAATTTTATCTTTACATTATAGCATTGAAAGCAATTCTACTATCACCAATGCATCAGGAAACTGAGACAAAAAGAAGCAAAGAGGTCTGATTTGAACTCAGGTTGAAAAATTTCCGATTCCGGATCTAGGATTCTAAACCCTATACCTCCTAGGTGCCTATTAGCAAATCTGAGGGAGTAATTGTTTAGTCATGCACTGACTCTGAATGACTTGCCCAAGGTCATACAGACAGTAAATTTCTGAGGAAAGTTTTGAATGTAGGAAGATGGGTCTTCATGACTTCAGGCCAGGAATTCAATCCACTGTGCCTCCTATTGACCTAATGAGAGAATTCATAGTAAACAAGAAACCATCAGAAAGAGTTTAAAAAGATTAATAATGATAATTTGTGTCTTCTCTTTTCCATGGGCAGGGATGGGATACTTCAGAAAACATCAGTCCAAAATATTTATAATAAAAACTTTATTTCATTTGTTTAGGTGTACTCCAGGGCCAGTACTCTATACACTTTGCCACATAACTACCCCTAAAAACTTTATTTCAATAAAATTTCCATCACCTCCTTATTGTAAATTAAAACTTAGATCCTATAACACAAAGCCCAGGAGAGAAGATGAAAACCAGGTGACTAAAAGAAAAACATGGATCAAAAATGTAATTCCCTGTAGTGTTATAATCAGGGAAGACAATTACTTATGTTATTATGATCAGTAATGCACGCAGAAGAGTTTCAAAAAGTAAAGTTTTAGGGTAACGAGGTTTGAAAGAACTCACATTTATCTTTTTTGAATTGCTAAAATATTATATATAGGCAGCGATTAAATGAAAATCATTTTCAGGGCAGCTAGGTAGCACAGTGGATAGAGCACCGGCCCTGGAGTCAGGAGTACCTGAGTTCAAATCTGGCCTCAGAAACATAATAATAATTACCTAGCTGTGTGGCCTTGGGCAAGTCACTTAACTCCATTTGCCTGGCAAAAAAAAAAACTGTAAAAAAACATTTTTAAAAATCTAAACAGAAACAACAGCCTAGAAGGTCAAATTAGGGTAGGGTTTGAGATGAGAGATGATCAAGGCCGTTAAAGTACTTGGAATGTAGAATGTCTAGTCAGTAAGACAACACAGAGAATAGTGTTAATCCTGGCAGGGCATTTGGAAAAAGAGACATCAGTGAGAGGAGAGCCCTTACAACATATAAAGATCAGACGGAAGAGAAGTTGGAATGACACAGAATGTTGAGGATTCAAGACCAATCATGCTATAGAAACTAGGGTGCATTTATTAAGACCTTTAAGGTGGGGAACCCACTTGTGGAATATTATCTCCTGTGAACTTTACTCCCAGTTGCTATGGTAGGGTTGATTATCACTCTCATTGGAGAGGAGAGGAAAGAAAGGCAAGGCAGGCTTAAGAGACTCCCCCAGGATTACAGTCCTAGGAATTGTCAAAGATCACAATTGAACTCAGCTGTTTCTGACTCTAGGCCCAGGCTTCTAAGAATTATGTCAGCTTGTTGCCCATCTTGATTCATTGGACCTTGCACACCAAAACTGTCAGAACCTCAGTTTTCTTTCTAAATAAGTACAATAACATTAACCAAAATGCTGTTAGGATCAAATGAGACACTGCATATAATATAAAGTTCCTTTACCCTTTCTTGGTGTTGACCTAAACAGAAGACAAGGATAACTCTATGAAGGGAAAAATGAACATAAACACCCCTTAAGGGTCCATTTGCTCACTGAAAAGAACACTGCTTATAAGTGAGGTATCTATAGCTGTGATGAAATTCTACTTCTTATACCTTGCACCTATGTGCCCTTGGGCCAGTCACTTTCCCTCCTGCTGTCTCAGTCTGCTCAGTCATAGAATGATTGTGGTTGAATTAAATGGCCTGTGAGGATATTTGCAGTTCTGATGCCAGGATTTTCTGACCAGGCTAAGTTAAGCCTGGAGGATAGCCACTGAGGGCTGACCAGTCTTTGGGCACATTAATTCCTAAAGCAGCTATGAGATGTTGCTGGGGTTATTTAGTTACAATTGCTACCAATAATGTATCTTGGCATTGTAAAAAATGGCTAATGTTTCTTTAATTGACAGTCTGATCTTCCTTTCAACTATATTGTTAAGACTTGAACCCTAGACTGAGTCTACCTAAGTGCCCCACCCACCCGTGGAGGGATAGGGGATAGACAGGAGAGCCCAAGTGCTTAAGCCTTAAAGGAAAAGAGACCCCTCCACAGGTGGGATATGTGATTTGGAAAGCAAATATATACATACATATTAGATCCAGGTGTTAATAGACTTGTTTATTGAAAGGAAATCATGTTTAATGAATATCTACTGGCCATGTGGCCTGAGTGATGACTCTCTTTGTTTTTAAAATTTCTGAATTAGAGGATTTTTAATGTTGTAACATTCTGACAAAATTTGTACAGAATGAGAGGAATTAAATAACCTAGATTTTTAAATTAGTTTGGGATTATAAAATATTTTCAAACTATTGTAACTACTGCAAGGAGTTATGTGTTTGGGTATTTTTAAACTCTATTGTAACACCATAGGATTAAAGAAAAGTTGTATTGTATTACTAAGAAGAGAAATACCTGGGTTATCAGGGACGTTTACTGATTTCTTTTTGGAAAAAGCTCTAATTGTTTTTAATGTTAAGCCTAATAATGCTAACAGTTATATTTTAATTTTGGATACAACTTTTGGAATGTGAGTGCTGGATTCCCTCTATAAGGTACTCTAAAGTTTTTATCAAACTAAACGGTTGAGAAGTTTAGTTGTAATTGCATTGGTTTAAATGTATCATATATGGGATTGGATTATGTGCATTTGGGTAAACAGACAAAAGTGTAAAGATCGTGGGATATTCATTTTGCTCTTGTTCTAAGGGAAATGAGTTGTTTAAATAGGAATCTTATGATTAATTTATCCCTTTTGTATGGCAACTTATTGATGAATAAGATTTTTTTTTATCAGTTATGTGATATTCTTTTGTAACTGCAAAGAGATTATATTTGCTATATTTAGTTATCTATTGTGAATATGTTATTTAAATATGGTATTGATAGAGCCTGGGATTAATTTGAAGAAGTATAACCCTTTCTCAGATAGATCTGTGGGTTCATGAATAATGTAATAATGAAATGATTGCTTTGTACAATCTAGTCATATGTGTGTTACACTGTTACTCTTATTGCCGTTTTGTTACATTGAAGCTACTTATGGTGGTCTAATGGTTTTAAAGAATTCTGAAAAGTAATTCCTATGCTAGGGCGTAGCTAGGTGGTGCAGTCGATAGAGCACTAGCCCTGGAGTCAGGAGACTTGAGTTCAAATCAGGCTTCACTTAATGATTATCTAGCTGTGTGACCTTGGGCAAGTCACTTAACCCCAATTGCCTTGCCAAAACAAAAATAATGATTTGTAAGTTGAGGATGGCTAGTAGGTAAACAAGTTTATGGATGTAAGTTTCTAACTATATATGTGAATTGGGAATATTTTAGGTCTACTTATATATTCCAAAGCAGTGGTTGCTTTGAAGCAAAAGCATGCAATATGAGAAAGATAAACACAAAATAATTTGAGATTTCTCTACGCAATCTCCTGGAAAAAAAGAGGCATGTATTTATTAGGAAAAACAGGCTAGAAGGAGGTTTTTCTCTAGCCAAGGGGAATCTGATATGCCATCTTTATATAGAAGAGTGGATATTATTTCACACAAAGGGATATCTCTAGTAAGAAGTAGGAGATGAGACCTTTAGGGCCGGTCATAGTTAGAAAGACCTAGGAAGGATATCAGAGCTTTAGGTAGGGGTTTCATTAATTGGGACTCCATTAAGATTATAAGTGGAAATTAGTGAATTGTATTCACTGGAAGTTCTAATTAGGTAAAACATCTATTTTAGATCATGGGACTTTTAAGTAATTTTCTCTTATGTCACATACCAGGATGGTCAAAAAAAAAAAAAAGAAATATTACTGGGCAAATGTCATGTTCTTGAGGCCAAGGATGTCATTTGGCTGAAGATGTTAGGTGGTAGGGATGTGCAGCCAAAGGGGTGGCTTCTCAATATAACTGGGGTTGGACCACTTTGACTTGATTTTCCCAAAATTACATTTGGATAATGTCTCATCTGTAAGAATAAATCTGTCCTAAGACATTTGACTTATCCACGTGATCTCTGCCTGTACACTGACATTCAATACTTAAATATATGACAGAATTTTTCTTTAATATCCTGGATCATTATAGTTACTAAGCAAACCAGAAAAAGAAGTTTTAAGTGAGTTAGATGTAATAGACAGAGAAAGGTTAGGTGTGTTAGGTGCCTGGCCCTGAAACCTGCTATCAACTACATGTTAAGGTGGGAAGTAAGTTTCCTTAGTTTTTGTGTTAGGGGGAGGGGATATTTAGATAAGAGGAATGGGAAATTATTAGGATAATTGCAGTTTCAAGTTCAAGTTTAAGAAAAGGAGTACAAGTTAGATAAGTATACTAGGAAAAGAAAAATATGGGAATATTTGGGAAAAGATTCATTTTGGTTAAGGATGTTTGAGTCATTATTGTAATGAGAGCAAAGGTTAAAATTGCTTTATTTTAAACCAGATGCTGAGTACTCTTAGAACAAAGATGACTGTTGAATGTGTGTGTTACAAACTTGAGTCAATGTGATCATTTTCATTGGGAGTTTGCTCATATAGTAAAATATTAATGGAAGTTTGTTTTAAAAGTGAAGCTTATGTGTCAATATGGCAATGAGGCAAAATGTAAATTGTAATAAGGTTCAGAATCTCATTGTTTTGTGATGGAAACATGCGTTTTGATCTGAATAAGATATTAAGCAGTTTCTCTACCAGAAAACAAGGTCTCAACGAGTCATCTGAGCTGGAGAGGACTTTTTAGGAACAGGTGCAGGACATCGGATGTCTCCAGGGGGAGAAGAGAAGAGAAGACAGGAGAGACACTGGACCACTTCAACTCCACCATCTCTTACCTATATGTACATTGTTTATCTGTAACTTCCCCTTGATTCTGTAAGTGTGACACCCCTAAATATGTCCTCCTTATGGAAAGGAGGAGGGGAGGGAGAATGAAAATGTTCGCCATTGAGAGAGAAAGAGGGACATTATTGGGTGGCATGAGTCTACATGAGTCCTATCTCTGATTTAGACAGTGGGGTATTAGTGAAGGTAGGAGGAGAATCTATGTGACAGAAGTCAATGCCCAGTCTTTTGGTGTGGCTAACTGTTGGATCTGAGGTAGTCTGCAGCAGTTTGAGAATTGGCCTTGGGTGGCAATACACCTCAGTGAGGCCTAGATTCTCAGTCCCTGGTTAGAGGTGCACTGTGGCACAGGATTCTGATCCAGAGGAGGGAGACACCAGTGGTATATGACTGAGACAGTTCATGGTGACTATTGTTTATAACTGACTGGCCAGAATATTTTCCTGGGGAGTAGAATATGTCTGAATATTTCCAGAAGTGGGGTGCATATATTCTGGATTGTACAATTTAGAGATAGGTGGCCTCAGACTCATGTGAGATTAATGATGTTACCGGTATGCCTTTTAAAGATGCACAAACTGGGACATTTGTTAAAGGAAACTGATTATGAGTTAGTATGGATTTGCAAGGAAAGTGCTGAAACGGACATTTGCAAGAAAAATAATTTAAGGAACATCACTAGGTATATTACTTGCCATCCCAGCTAGCTAGTTTCCTACCCAAGGGCTTTTCCTTTGGTATTTGATAGGGAGAGGTCTCTTCTCTCCATCCCAGTTGCCTTTTTTGACCCCTTGGCCTCCCATCTAGGATCTTCCCTTTCTGGAATTATCTAGAATGAGGACTTCTAAGTCTTGAAAAGTAAAAACCAAAGTTTCCATACTTTGAAGACACAACTATATGAAACTAATATGATTCTGATACCTAAACCAGGAAGAGTTAAAAGAGAGAAGGAAAAATATAGACCTATCACCATGATAAATATAGATGCAAAAATATTAAATAAAATCTTAGCAAAATGATTACAACAAGTTATCACTAGGATAATACATTTTGACCAAGTAATATTCATCCCAGGAATGCAGGATTGGTTCAATATTAGAAAACTGTTAGTATAATCAATTATATCAACAACAATGTTATCAGAAATTATATGATCATATCAATAGATGCTGAAAAAGCTTTTGAGAATATACAGCATCCATTCCTACTAAAAACACTAGAGAGTGTAGGAATAAATGGACTGTTCCTTAGAATAATAAGCAATATCTATTTGAAACCATCAACAAGCATTATATTCAATGGGGAGAGGCTAGAGTCATTCCCAATAAGACCAGGGGTGAAAAAAAGATGCCCATTATCACCACTACTATTCAATATTATGTTAGAAATGCTAGCTATAACAATTAGAGAAAAAGAAATTGAAAGAATTAGAATTGGGAAGGAAGAAACAAAACTCTCACTCTTTACAGATAACATTATGGTATGCCTAGATAATCCTAAAAACTCACCAAGCAAACTACTAGAAATAATTAGCAACTTTAGAAAAGTCACAGGATATAAAGTAAAACCTCATAAATCCTCACCTTTTCTATATATTACTAGCAAGATACAGTAGCAAGAGCTCAAAAGAGATATCCCATTCAACATAACTTGAGACAATATGAAATATTTAGGAATCTACCTGCCAAGGCAGACTCAGAAACTTTATGAAAGCAACTACAAAGTAATAAAAATGACAATTCTATCTAAATTAAACTACTTGTTTCATTCCCTACCAATCAAAATACCAAAAAAATATAACGCATTAAGAATGTAAGTAAATTTATATGGAGAAATAAAAAGTCAAGAAGATTTAATGAAAAAAGTGCAAACAAAAGTGGCCTAGCCCTACCTGATCTAAAAGCATATTATAAAGCATCCATCATCAAAACTGTCTGGTATTGGCTGAAAAATAGAATGATAGATCAGTGGAGTAGCCTAGGTACAAGAGATATAGCATGAAATGATTATAATGATCTGCTGTTTGTTAAACTCCAAGAATCCAACTTCTGGGATAAAAACTCTTCTTGATAAAACCCGTTGGGAAAATTGGAATTTAGTGTGGCAGAAACTTAGATTAGACCAACACCTCATACTCTATGCCCTGATAACATCCAAATGGATACAGGATTTAGACATAAGGCAACATTATAAGAAAACTATAAGGAATAGTTTTCCTGTCACATTTATGGAAAGGGAACCAGTTTATAACCAATGAAGAGATGGAGAACGTCATTAAAAACAAACTAGATAATTTTGATTACATTAAATTAAAAAGCTTTTGCTCAGAAAATATGACTGTAACTGAGATCAAAAGAAATGTAAAAAATTGGGAAACAATTTTTACAACTAGTATTTCTGAGAAAGGATTCATTTATAAAATATAGAGAATGGATTCAAATTTATAAAACAAAAACAAGTCATTCCCCAATTGACAAATGGTCAAAGGATGTGCAGAGACAATTTTCAGTTGAGGAAATCAATGCCATCCATAGTCATATGAAAAATTGCTCTAAATAATTACTGATTAGAGAAATGCAAATTAAAGCATCTCTGAGGCACAGCTCTCAGACTGGTCAACATGACCAGAAAGGACAATGATCAATATTGGAAGGGATGTGGGAAATCTGGGACACTAATGCATTGTTGGTGGAGCTGTGAACTCATCCAGCCTGTCTGGAGAGCAATTTGGAATTACACCCAAAATACAATAAAAATGTGCATACCCTTTGATCCAGCAATGCCAATACTGGGTATATACCCTGAAGAGATCATGAAAAAGGATAAAAACATCACTTGTACAAAAATATTCATAGCAACCCTGTTTGTGGTGGCAAAATTTGGAAATTGAGTGAATGTATAGTAATCAGGGAATGGCTGAATATTTTGTGTTATGTGTATATTATGGAACACTATTATTCTATTAGAAATCAGAAGATATGGGAATTCAGAAAAGCCTGGAAGGATTTGCATGAACTGATGCCGAATGGTATGAACAGAACCAGAAGAATATTGTAGAACTTAACAGCTACATGGGGATGATGATCAGCTTTAATGGACCTGCTCATTTCATCAGTGCAACAATCAGGGGCAATTTTAGGGTATCTGTGATGGAGAATACAATCTATATCCAAATAAAGAATTGTGGAGTTTAAACAAGGACCAATGACTACTATCCTTAATTTAAATTTGAAAAAATCTTATGTAATTTTGCTCTCTCTCAAATATATATATATATATGTATATATGTATATATACGCATACATATATGATTTCTCTCTCAACAAATTCAATTTTGAACAATGTATAGCATGGAAACAATGTAAAGACTGTCATACTGCCTTCTATGGAGGGAAGAAACAAAATTGGGAACATTGTAAAAGTAAAAAAAATACAGTATAAAAGATATGTATGTAACAATACTAAACTGACTATTCACCACCTTGGGGGGAGGGCAAAGAGAGGATGGAAGAAAATTTTGTAACTTGAGTTTATGTATGTGAATATAGATGAAACAAACAAAATAAAAAAAATAAATAAATGACTAAACACAATTCCTGGAGGACTCATGATGAATCATATTATTTGTCTCCAGATAAATCACGGCAGTAAATTCAAAGTTGCAGTATTTGTTTTGTTTACTATACATGTTTCTATGGGTTTTGCTATTCTTTATTTCACAGTGAATGGGAGAAGAGAGGTGGTATATATGAGGAAATCATAGGAGATATAGAAAATATATCTGAAAATGAATTTAATGCCAAAAGCGAAGAAGTCATTATTCACAATTAGCTATTATGCCTAAAGTTCTATCAAGAGAACTTCTTCCATTAAAATGTAATCAATGTAAATGGATAGGATAATAAGTGTTTCCATGTCTGACTTCCATGATGTGTTTCCCTGTCTGACATTCTATGATCTAAGGATCATATTTGACATTCAAAGTTTGAAAACTCTTCAAAATATGATATGCCATGTCCTCAGATCTCTTCCAGTTCTAATATTGCTGATTTCTAGAGACCTTGAATCCAGACAAGAGCTTGTGTAGTTTGAAAAAGCATACTGGGATAGTATGCCAAGATGAACCACTTAGCTACAGAGTCTCTTCTCTATATAAAATCGATTGGACAGAGAACATTGCCACAATTTCTAAAGTCACTATACTCTACCTGTTGTTATTGGGACTATGTTCACCCTCAGCATCTGAATGGGAATTTACTCTCACAGAACCCAAACCAAAATGTTTCTCTAACAAGGAAGATGACTTAGTAGCCACAGAAAAAATAGTCACGAATAAAATCACATCTTCTCCATACATTTTATTTTAATTCCCTGAGGTTATGAAAGAAGTTATAAAAATGAGCATATAAATAGTTTCTAGAGGACAGAATGGGAAAAAACTGATTTCTGTAGAGGAAAGCATTGGATAGTGACTATACATCTTAGGTGCAAAAACTTCCTCACATAACAAACTATCACCATGGGACAGCCAAGACCTTTTATGAACATCTCAGAAGATACAAATAGATCCTAAATTCACAAACAGAAGACCTGAAAAAATATATAATGGAGAAGTGATTCAAGTCTCACGATAGTAAAAGAAAATCTTCAAATACAAAAAATCTGTATTTAAAATTTCAAGAAATCACAGATGACAATTGACTACACCTGCATGAACCCAAGAGTGACATGAAAGAAAAGTAAAACACATTTGTTAGCTGCTCACAGAAATTCTGTATTTTAAACTTCAAAAAATTTCTTAACCAAAATCCAAAGCTTCTACTTCAAACATAAAATGCAGAAAAAAAAGAAAGGAAGAGTACATATAACAATGTCCCACAGTATCACTCAGGATAAGATGGTTAGCACTGTTGAGAACAAGTGAGATAAGGAGATAATATTCTAGAAGATAAAATCTAAAGCAAAACACCCCATTGTCACTGAGATAGCACAGCAGAGTATAGTATTCCCAGGAAA
Source organism: Macrotis lagotis (assembly GCF_037893015.1). Taxonomy (NCBI): domain Eukaryota; kingdom Metazoa; phylum Chordata; class Mammalia; order Peramelemorphia; family Peramelidae; genus Macrotis; species Macrotis lagotis. Next base: position 91,784,450 of record NC_133666.1, read on the forward strand.
AATGTAACATTCATGAATGAAATGGAGTAAGTTTTATTAATTGCCTGCTCTGTGCTGGGTATTGGGCAAGCACATTTCAAATATTTTCCCATTCAGTCTTAACAACCTTGTGAAACAGCTGTTATTATAGAAGAGAATGAATAGTGTCAAATATTCACAGTGAGTAGATACTGAGAATTTTAAACATTGGAGTCATGGAGAATATGGGAAAATGCATGATTCTGAGCATATAGAAAGGATTATGTGATAAAGTATTCATGGTCTAATACGGGAGAAAACCCAATGTCCCCTCAGAACAAATAATATGGAGAACTTGATATCAATATTTATTACATTTTCATTACATTAATAAACAGAAAATAAGGAAGAGAAAGAGATAGTCTAGGGGAGAAAGAGGAAAGAAGGAGCAGCTTACTATTTCACATAATAAAGGGGAGTAAAAATAGTAGACAAATCTGAAATAAGCAGACTGCAATCATTCTTTATCTGAAATAAGGGTATTAAATGCATATACATGTACAAAAATGCCCTCAAACTGAATTTGGTGTTGGCATACATGAAATTCAGGCACTTTCTATCAGTTCCTTGGTGTTCATATATTGCATTTTTCTTGCTAGATATTTGTCTAGCAGAATGTCATGTTTATCTACTGCCAAGTAAGATAATGATTCTACTAGAAAGATGCAAACCATTAATTAGCAGGAAAGTCCCTTTAAGTCACCTGCAACTGCCAACAGAATTTAAATACAAAACACTTTAGGCCTTTTGGACTTTTAATTTCTCAAAGCCATCCTTGAGTGTATGTTGTTTTTTTCCCCAGATGTCTGGCATTCCTTCCAGCACTGCTGTCTCAGTTCTTTACTGCTATTAGAGAAGAAGGGAGTTATAGAAATATGAACAGGAGAGAGCATCTAAGATGGGAGAGTAGCAGGGCAAAGAACAGACACACAGCCTCACAAACGCACCCCAAAGACTCTTTACACTATGTTACTTCCCTACCTTCCCTAGAAATAGATATGGTTTAGTCAACAAGAAATATTAAATCAAAAGCAAAGTATTTTTTAAATACATGAAAGCATTTGGTATCTCACAGTAAAACACATCTCACCTGATCTGGAAAACAGATCAAAGACAGATAGTAAAAGGATAAACAAACTGTATACAAACCATGACTAATAACTGAATAAGATGTTTCCAGGAATCTTACATCTGCTCAGATATCTTGAAATCATAGTATTAAAGAGAAATAAAAATAATTCATCAATCACCTTTTGAATGAAACCTCTAAATCAAAATCTCAGGAGCATTTTAATATAAATCCAAAGTTGTCCTAAAGCACAAGTCTATCCATGTTATTCCCCCTCCTCAATCAACTCCAGTGCCTATATACACTTCAAGTATTAAATGCAATATGCTCTCTGTTTGGCATTCAATGCCCACTGTAACCAAGCAGCCTGCTATATTTCCTATCTCCTTATACCTTACTGCCTTCCTCTAGTTCTTTGATCTTCTGACAATGGTCCCCTTGCATGACCAAGATACTCCCATCTCTCAACTCCCATCAGTGCAATAATCAGGGACAGTGTGGGACTGTCTGCAAAGGAGAATGCCATCTGTATCCAGATGAAGAACTGTGGAGTTTGAACAAAGTTCAAGGACTATTCCCTGTAATTTAGAAAAAAAAACTGCTATCTTATTGTCTGATCTTGTTATCTCTTATACTTTATGTTTCTTCTTTAAGGATATGATTTCTCTCTCATTACACTCAATTTGGATCAATGTTCAATATGGAAACAATGTAAAGACTGACAAATTGCTTTCTCTGGGCAGCGATGGGGAGGGAAGTGAGATTGAGGGAAAAATTGTAAAACAAAATAAAGTCTTTAAAAAAAAAAGAAAAAGAAATATCATTTTGAACAATCATTTGCCTTTGAGTTTTATACCATGGTCTTTCGCTTCCATCTGGTTTCTGCTAAGAACAATGCAGTTCATTCAACTTGCCTTTTGAGACCCACCAGCCCCCTTGTGGCCAATTCGGTCAGTACAGTTCTAGTCTGCCATCCATGTCTAAACCCTGGTGGTATTCCATTTTCTCCCTTTTTTAAATTCTATTTTCAACGGGTTTTTGCACTTCTAAGAAATCATTTGTGTTTAGAATATTAAAATGGAGACAAATGAAACCCTGAATTTTTTTTTACTGAAATAGACAAAGGATTATTTCAGACTGAATTGTCATCATTCCCATCATTCTTTTTAAACTTAATCTTGTCACAAGGGACAAGATAATGAATGGTTAAGATATAACAGCAATGAAGTGAAATGGAGCAGCTTCTCTCTACAGTTCCTGGTCTGGATAATATTAATTACCCACTCATAAATCAAAACTGCAGAAAAATAAGATTATGGTGGATCTGAACATTGAAAGTAATTTATTTAATACATATCAGTATGTGATTGTGAAGTTCCTACCAGTTGAAATAAACTCCTAAGGGCTTCCAACAACTGATTTTCAAAGACCCAGGAGTTTTTCAAGGTGATTGATAAACAACTAGAACATGGTTTAATCTGATCATTAAAAGATAATTTTATTTTTTACTTGGAAATCATTGGAGTCCGCCAAGAGGATCAACATTCCTCCAGGATGAAAGTTGAATTATTCTAATTTTCAAATCTTCAACAGCTGGAGTATCAGTGGGAATTTAGTAGAAGTTTGCTAATTCTTTAATGAATAAGTAAGGATCATATTAGAATATATAAAAAATACGTTGATATTTTGTGTCCAAACAGGATCTTCTAGCTCATGGAAAACATAATTGAGCATTCATCTTATGGTGATCTTTTCAGGTATTACAACTAATATTATTTTTGATCATTTCAACACAATATATTACTGGACTTTTTTCACATTTGGAAAAAATGTTGAGCTAGCTCCAAGGGACTCAGAGGAATGTAATGATATCTGAGTTAAACCAAGTTATCATTTCCTTCAATGTTAAATAGAAATTCAGACACTGTCACAGCAGATAGGATAGTGGTAAAGATTATTTCTTTAATTTGCTGCCTACTCATTATTTAAGATTAATTTATTTAGTTTCCAGTTCATTTTTGGTTTAGCTTTCCATGATTCTTTATTACATATACTTTTTTTGCATCATGGTCTGAGCAATATGCATTTATTATTTCTGCCTTTCTGCATTTGATTTTAAGATTTTTATGCCATAGGAAATGGTCAGTTGTGGTACAGGTATCATGTAAAGCCAAGAAAAAGGCCTATTCTTTTCTATCTCCATTAAGTTTTCTCCAGAGGTCTAGAATATCTAAGCTTTCTCAGATTTCATTCACCTTCTTACCTTACTTCTTGTTTATTTTGTGGTTAGATTTATGTAGTTGTAAGCAAGGGAAGTTGAGGTTCCCCCATTAATAAAGATTTACTGTCTATATCTCCTTGCAATTCACTCAGATATTCTTCTAGGAATTTGGATGCTATATCACTAGGTGCATACATGTTTAATAATGATATAACTTCATTACCTATGTGCCTTATGAGATTATGTGGTTTCTTTCCTTATCCTTTTATTTTAGTTTTTGCAAGGCAATAGGGTTAAGTGACTTGCCCAACGTCACACAGCTAGGTAATTATTAAGTGTATGAGGCCAAATTTGGACTCAGTGCCTTCCTGACTCCAGGGTTGGTGCTCTGTTCAATGTGCCACCTAGCTGCCCCCTTCCTTATCTTTTTTTAATGAGATCTATTTCTGCTTTTGCTTTGTCTGAGGTCAGGATCGCTATTTTTGAATTTTTTACTTCAGCTGAAGCAAAATATATTTTTCTCCATTCTTTTCCCTATTCACTGTGTATGTCTCTCTGCTTCAAATGTGTTTCTTAGAAATAACATATTGTAGGATTCTGGTTTTTAATCAGTTCTGCTATCCACTTCCATTTTGTAGGCCAGTTTATCCCCTTTACATTTCCAGTTAAGATTACTAATACTGTGTTTCTCTCCATGCTATCATTCCCCATTTATGTTTTTCTCTTTTCTTTCCTCTTATTCCTCCTCACGAAAGGTTTATATCCTTTCCCCTTTAACTTTTCTTTTATAATTTACCTTTTACTATATTTTAACTTGTACCTTTGCCTTCACTTTTCTCAATCCATTCTTTCCTTATCTTTTCCTTCCTCTCTCCCCTCCCCCTTACCTGTAGTGAAGGATAGATTTTTAACTCTGAAATGGGAGTGAATCTTATTCTCTCTCTGGGCTGAATCTATAGAATAGAATTTACTTAGTGTTCATCCCCTCCCTTATTTCCCTATAGAATTATAAATCTTTGTGCCTCTTCACTTGGTTTTATTCATCTCTCCAGTACTATTTTCTGGTATCATCAACACAGCTTTCTTAATTGATTGTTTGATAAGCTCAAAGTGTTATCAAAGCACCATCCCAGATTGATTGATTGATTATTTGCCTCAAAATCACTAAGTACCCTCCCCTCTTAAGTCTCATTAGAAGTATAATTTTCAAGTCTTGAATTACATCAAACCACAATCATTTTTACCTTTTCCCCTTTCCAAAGACACACAATTCCTATGAGCCAAAATTTCATCTAAAGTCAAATCATTTCATGAACTGTCTGTTTCCCTCCCCCAAGCAAATCTTCTCCCACACTTAACCCCCTCTCCATCCAGGATATTTAAACTTTTTAAAGTAAAGTATGGATTAAGTCCAATACTAGTTTAATGCACCATAAGAATATGTAAGGGTCCTAAGTACTGAAATGCTCTTAATGTCTCACTTAAGAAGTTTACAATTTATTGTAACTTATGGGAGATACCAACTCAGGACCTCCCAGGTTATGATGAGCTCATCAAAGGAAGTGCAAAGCCTTGTGAGCACAGCAGAATTAGAGGTCAAAGGAAACTGAATCACTTAAGCTTAGAATAAACACCCTGATTTTCATCAGGGCTTTTTGTCTCAAACTTAGCCATGTCATCCTGGACCTTTTCATTGGAGAGACAAAATCCAACCAAACTCATAACATCCAAGTCAGTCCCTTCAATTATATTCAACCCTTTAATTATCCTAAGGGAAGTACAATTCTCAAGAGATATAAGTGTTATATCTTCCCTTTAAGCTTGAATATAATTAATGGTCTTGACAAACATTTTTTTTTGTTGCTTTGTGTTGTCCTTCCACTTTTCATTTTCCTTTTTTTTTGCATTTCTTGAGTTATGCATTTGATGATTGAATTCTCTTTTCAGTTCAGATATTTTGTCACGAAATTTTGGAAATCTTCTATCTCATTAAACATCCATCTTTCCCCCGGGCAGTATATGGTGAATTTGGCAGTATAGTAAATTAACAAGAAGATTCAATGAGGCAAAGGGGAAGATTGAATGAATTCCACACTGGGCTAAGAGGCTTTGTAAAATCTTATAGAAGAAAAATGAAATCTAAGGCCTTATGTGAATTGCAGCAACAAGACAGATATGCCTAGATCTAATTGTACACAACATAGAATATATGATTTCATTAGATACCAAAATTTTTTGATAACAAATGAGAGTTCATAAAAAAAATCTGTTTAAATTTGATGCTAAATGTACTCATCAACCAATCTAATTATTTGAATGTGGGATTGACATAATCAGAACCACATAATAGGAATATTCCTTCAGTACCTGAATGGAAGAAGGAAGAGAAAATGGAAGGACTTGAGCCAAGTGACCATTGAGGAAATTATTGTAATAGACAAAAAGGGAAATAATGAGGTTACATGAGTGAAGAGATAAGAATGCATATGTTAGACATTGTTCATGTGCTTATCACAAAATTTGACAAGTGATTCAATATGGGAGCTGGGGGTGTGTGAGGGCCATGGGATAGATAGATAGATAGATAGATAGATAGATAGATAGATAACCAAAAAACATATCCTAGAGAAAGAACACATTTTCTGGCATAAAGTTTTTTGGCATGTTGCAATATCCTTTCTAGTTGTCAAAGAAATTCTGTATTATTTACCCCAGTGGCAATGACATATATAATGATAGATGGATTCAGAAATGGACACAAACATGAATACTTTAGAGGCAGTTGTTAAATTTTCAGGCTGAGCATCTATTGCTTAGAATTTCTAAAAGTTGAAAATCTAGGCTTGATTTGTTTTATGGATTAGACTTTTGAAAGTGATGGAGAAAATGTTAATAATATCAATTAAACTTAATAGTAAATTTTGTTTACCTTTTTCAGAGAGCTGATTTGTAAATATTCACCCTGCATAAATAGGTAGCTCTTAAGTGATGTAAATAGATAGTTTCATTGGATTTATTGAGTGCTGGCTATGTGTCAGATTCTGTTGTCAGTGCTGAGTTTAAAAACAGGACCAAGGAAAAACAGTCCTGTCCTATGTGAGCTTCCATTCTAGTGAGAGAAGAGAACCAAACTGGGGGGACCTTGAAAAGAGGAGAGGAGAGAACAGATTCGATTTGGACACAAGCAAATCATGAGAAGCCTTGATTCTAGGCAAAGTGATTTGTAAATTTCCTTATTAGATGGAGCCTTCAAAGTAGTGGCTCTTAGTAGCTGAATGAGTGGAACAGTCCCAGACAGTGATGGGAAAGTTAGAAGAAAGAAAATTTTAAGGGGAATGGATGTTTTCTTTTGATTATTTACTGCAAACATTTCAAATCCAAAACATCCTTTTAAATAGTAGGATTCAATTTATCCCCTCTTCAGCCTCTTCCTTTCTCATTGCATGAAAGGGGAAGGGTCATTCCCACCTGAGAAATCCTATGTTGAACAAAGCCTGTAGTACCTTCCAAACATGATCTGATAGACAGATACAGTTCAAGGTAGAACAAGGGAGAGGGTTTTGTCTAAGCTAGATTTGTTTTGGATTGAAGAACTTATTTTGATAATACCTCCTAGCATAAAAACAGCAATAGCAGCAATAGCAGCTGTAGTAGCATAAATAGCAAATAGGAGCAGCACCAAGGACAGTAACAATAGTTTTTGTTAATTTCCTGGTAGATTAGCTGCTCAGGAAGTATTAGGTTCCTGCTGTCTAGTTTATCCTTACCCAGGCAAACAATGAAGAGCCGGGAGACAAAGGGAGACAAGGATGACAATTTCTTCTGAAAGTTCTCCTAGTTCTCCAAGATCTCTATTTATTAAACCAAATGCAAGTGCTTAAATATTCTCCCCAGTCCCTGGTCCACTCCCACTTCTGTGCCACTGTACAATCCACCAGTAAACAAGGTTCTGGGGCTCAAGGACAGCAAGTGATAAAAGTTTACAGTACTCCCACACACAACAGTCCCTTACAAGTTCTCATTTAAATGGTGTTTAAGATCCCTAAAGCACTTTTCTTACCTTACTTTATTTGATCCTTCAAACAACCCTCTTATACAAATGTTTGCATTGTCCTCATTTAAACATGAGGAAAGTGAGTTAAAAAATAATTAGGGAATTTCCCAAGGTCATAACAATAAGGAGAAACTAAGGAAGGACTAAAAGTTTAGCTCTCTCTTAGTGCCTTATCCACTGTGCTGATTAGTTGATGCTTCTCTTTTGAAAAGTTGCATATAGTCACAGGATTATTGTTATTAGTTTGTCTCTCTTCACATAGGATTTTTCCACATCTATCTTTCCTCTTCTCAGCCCCAGTTTTTGTTTTAGTCCTTGTTTCAACAGGTTTGTTCCCTGTTTGTCCATACAGGGATCAGAAGTGCTCTTCATGTCTTGATGGACACCTGCATTACATAAGGGATAAGAGTTTTTTTTTAACTCCCAGGTATATGTTGTTCAGAACGAGATAAAGATCATATGACATACAGAAAGGGAGAAAGCTTAAGATCTTTATTGGAAAGAAGTGATATAAGATCTTTATTGGAAAGAAAATGATCCCAATGAACAAGGACTACTTTGCTATAAATGGGTACTTAGATCTCTGTTCTTTATCTCTATTACTTCCATAAACTTCCAGAAAACAAAGTATGGTCATAAGCACATATCCCATCATGTCTGATATCTATCCTCCTCCTACTTCATTGTACTTGAATCTGAAAGTACAGGAATACCAGCATATAGAAATCAGAGGTGACTCAAACCTATCAGTGGCACCTCCTTCAGCATGGTGCCAGATATGAGTCAAATGGTTCCCTTCAGATTTCTAGATTCCAGAAATATCCACAACCAAATTCAAACAGAGGACATTAATTCTGTCAAAGCTGCATTAGTACCTGATTGAATCTCTCATCTCCATAACCTTTAACTTACATTCTATTATATTTTTTTGATTTATATGTGTACAAATTTACACTTATTAATAACTATGTAAATATGTGCACACAGACATCCTCTTTCCATCAAGAGGATTTAAATAACTGAAAGGTAAGGATTTTTGGATTCCTCTGTTTGTATCCATAGTAGTCAGACAAAGGCCACATATCTAATAGGTGCTTAATAAACATTTGTTGACAATTTCATTGTTAATGGGATAAAGAGGAAGATACCTATACATGCAGATTTATAGGTAGTTCTAATAAACCTGAGCACCTGTTTGATATGGTAGCTGAAGGATAGTTAGGACCTAGGAGAAACAGATCCTCTATAGATTATAGAAGAGAGAAATATTTTTTCAGCTGACCCCATTCAGAATATTGCAATTTTCATTTCAGAATCAGAATAATAGCAACTTTCCTCAAGGGGAAATAAATTGCCAGGGACAGAGACAAAAATAAATGTGTTAAAATTCTATCTTTTTCTGATCCCTTACCACAACTCCACTTTTACTCAGTATATGAAGCAGGTCTTTCCTGGAAATAAGATTGCAAAGGTGATCATAGGAGTCACATGCAAATCATCCAGAACATCAAAGAAACATAATATTCAAAGTGTTGCCTATATTAAATATAAAGTAAAATTAACAGACTGGTGATACATTTTGCATCAGAAGAAACAAGCTAGACATTCCTTGTCATTGTTTTTGGTTCTATGATATACAAATTCTTGTGGAAACACAGACCACAGTAGTTTCTGACCAGCAGTAAAGCAAAATGAAGTTGATAATTTTAGGGTTATGATTTTACTGAAAACATTTAGATCATTTGGATATATTGATAATTTAATGCCAAAGTGACACAAATAGCAGTGTGACTGTTTCCCTAAAAATCCTTAGAAAGATGATTCTAGTTTCTTCCCTGTCATCATTCCCCAGCCCATCTCAACCGAGGTTCATGGTGCTAAGAGGTTACAATTCCAATTTCATGGCTGATATTGTTTGCCTCTCTTTCTCCCTATCATCTTCCCCATGACACTGTTTACCTCTTGACCACTTTTTCTTCTTGTCTCTTGCCTTATGAAAATGTGATTGCCACCTTCCTTCCTTCCACTATCAATTTCTCCTATTGAGTAACTAGAAAATCAGACATTCTGTTCCCATTTCAAAATTTCATTATTTAAATAGCAGTCCAGGAAGATAGATAGGAATCTCATATTTTGAAACATATTGGATAATTAGATATAATTGCAAACATAATATTGATTTTAAAAAAAGAGGAGGAAACTATATGGTGAAGTAAAGGCATGAAATTACCCGAGTTCTCCCACAAACTCCTCAAATATTTTATTGTTTTATATTTTTAAATTTTTAATTTTTAGCAATTACGTGTAAAGATAGTTGTCAATATTCACTTTTATAAGATTTTTTTCTCTCACACATTTCTGTCTCTCTCCCTCCTGATGATAGTAAGTAATCTGATGTAGGTTATACATACACACACACACACACACACACACACACACACACACACACACATAAATATGTGCTCCATTTTTATATTTTAGTCATGTTGTAAAAGTAGAATCAGAGTAAAAAGGGGAAAAACAAGTTCTAAAATATGAAAATCATATGCATTGATCTGCAGACTCCATAGGTTTTTCTCTGGAGTTGGAAGCCATATTTCATCTCAAGTCTTTTACAATTGTCTTTGCTTATTGAACTGCTGAATAGAGCTAAGTCTATCATGCATGAACATCATAAAATGTTGTTGTTACTGTGTATAATTTTCATCTGGTTCTCCACACTTCATTCAGCATCAGTTCATGTAAGTCTTCCCAGATTTTTCAGAAATTTGCCTGCTAATATTTTTTCATTCAAGAAATATTTTATTTATTTTGACTTTTACAATTTCCCCCTAATCTTGCTTCCCTCCCCTCACCCCACACCCCCCACAGTCTGTTAGTCTTTGCATTGTTTCCATGGTATACAATGATCTAAGTTGAATGTGATGAGAGAGAAATCATATCCTTAAGGAAGAAAAATAAATTATAAGAGATAGAAAAATTACACACAAAGATAATAGGGTTTTTTTTTTAATATTCCTGGAAGTCTTTCTTTTGGGACCTTTTTCAGGATGTCATCAGTGAATTCCCTCAATTTTTATTTTACACTCTGCTTCTAGGATCTCAGGAAAATTTTGCTGTATTATTTTTTGAAAAACTAAGTCTAGGCTGTTTTCCTGGTCTTGGCATTCAGGTAGCCCAGTAATTTTTAAATTATTTCTTCTGGATCTGTTTTTGAAGTCAGTTGTTTTTCCAATGAAATTTTTCACATTTTCATCTAATTTTTGGTATTTGGAGAAGAGTTTTATTTCTTCCTGTTTTCTTGAAAAATCACCAGCTTCCTTTAGTTCCATTCTGCATTTGAAGGGAGTTATTTTTTTCAAAGAGCTTTTTTATCTCCTTTTCCAGCTGGCCAATTCTACTTTTGAAGGCATTCTTCTCCTCATTGGCCTTTTGTTTTGCTTTTTCCATTAGGCCTAAACTTGTTTTTAACATATTATTTTCTTCAGTATCTTTTTGTATTTCTTCCACCAAGCTGTTGATTTGTTTTTCATGATTTTTCTTCTTTTCTCTCATTTCTCCTCCCAATTTTTCCTCCACCTCCCTTAATTGTTTTTCAAAATCTTTTTTGAGCTCTTCCATAATCTGAACCCATTTTCTATTTCTCTTGGAAGTTTTGGATAAGAAGCTTTGATTTTGTCATCATCTGAATATGTGTTTTGATTTTCCATGGGACTAAAGTCATTCTCTATGATCAGATTCTTATTTTTCTGTTGTTTACTCATTTCCTCAGCCTAAGAATAATTTACAACACTTCCAAGGTTTTGGGGTTTTTTTTGAGGGGGACACCCCACTGGGACCTTTATTCCTCTAAGGTCTTATGCTCTTCTTCCTGTGCTTTGATATGTAGATGACCACAGTACTTCTCTCTGCCCTGGAGCTGTAAAGAAGAATCCTGCTTGGCTATATTAGTATGGAAGGCCAAATTGCAACCTGGATCTGAGTGTGGGAAAAGAGCAGAATCCTAACCTGAGGGATTGCAGAGAAATTTATGCATTCTCCCCTGAGCCCCTTACCATCCATGGGCTGTGCTCTGGAGGTGCAGGCTGCTTTCTCCAGATTCATGCTCCAGGTTCTGAGACTGGTGCTCCCTCACTCCACACTCATTCTGGTGTCACAGAATTCTCTCCCTGCCCCTTCAAGCTGTTCCTGTGCTGTACTGTGACCAGGGCTTTTTCCAACTCCTGGTTCTGGTGAAACACATCTTTCCCACAGAACTTCTAAGTTATCTTGGACTGGGAAAGTGTATCTCTCAGTCTTTCTGTGGGTTCAGCCCCTCTAAATATTGGCTAGAGTCATAATTTGATGGTTTTTGGAGTTTTGGGGGAAAGGAGTTCCCAAGAATTGCTTCCTTCATGCTGCCATTGTGGCTTTGCCCCCTGAACTCAAGGTTTTAAAGTAAATGTTGAAATTTGTTTTTGCATGTAACTGGGAAAAAATAAATCCAATAATGAAAAAAAAACAATGAAGAAACCAAAATCACTAGTCTCAAAACTGGAATATCAATTCAGAACTATTTTGCCCTAATCTATACCAATAAAAATGACAATCTAAGTGAAATGGCTGCATATCTACAAAAATATATACATTGCACTGATTAACACAAAAGGAAATTGCAGACTTATGTAACTATATTAAAGGAAAAATAAATTCTTCAAGCTATCAGTTAACTCTCTAAGGAAAAAAAATCTTCTTGACCAGATGGATTTACAAGCAAATTATCCCAAATACTGAAGAAAAAGTAATTCTAATTCTACATAAACCATTTGAAAAAATAGGTGAAGAAGGTCTACCAAATAATTATGGAGCTGATACCAAAGCAGGAAGAATCATAAAACTGAAAAAATATTGTCAAGCAATTTGCCTTTTGAATTCTAAAAATTTAAATATAGTGTTCTAAAATTAAATGTAATTATAGGAAAGCAATTAGAACAAGGAGTTATACAAGGAATGCAGGTTTGTTCAATATTGAGAAAACTATCAGCACAATTGACTATATCAATAGTAAAACTATTGATTTTCTAAATAGATGCTGAGAAAACTTTTGACAAAATACAGCACTAATTCCTATTAAAATGCAAGAACACAGAAATAAAGGATGCATTACTTAAAATGACAAGCAGTATATATTTATATATAAATTTATATAAATTATATATATATATAAATTATATATAAATTGTAAACTATATATAAATTTATATATTTATAGAAGAATTTTATGAAATGGGGATAAGCTAGAAGGAATCCCAATATGATCAGAATTGAAGCTAGATTGCTCATTATCACTACTGCTATTAGATATTATACCATAAATGTTAGCATTAGGATCATGAAAAGAGAAAGAAATTGAATTAGAATAGGAAACAAGGAAACCAAATTCTTATGCTTTGCAGTTGATTTGATAGTAAATTGAAAAAAAAATCCAAGAAATTCAATTGTAAAATACTTTAAAGCAATTAACAAACTTTAGCTATGTTTCAAGTTACAAAATAAACCTAAGTAGATCATCAGCATTTCTCAACATTACCAATAAGACAGTAAAAAAAGATAGATAAAGAAATTCAATTTAAAGTAACTTTATACAATATAAAACATTTTGGAGTTTACCTGACATGACACACTTAAAAACTCAACAATATTACAAAATAATTTTAGCACAAACGCAATCAGATTTTACTCAGTGGAAAAAAAATACCAATTGCTCAGGGCTAGACTGAACTAATTCTACCTACAATGCTACCTAAATTAATCTACCTTTTCAGTACCACACAAATCAACCTACCAAAAATTATTTTAAAGGAGTATAAAAAAACTTTAAAAATCATCTGAATATCTTCAGAAAACTTTCCTGAATACTAAGGGAATTAATAAAAAAATGTAAAGAAAGATAATTTAGCTGTATTGGATCTAAAATTATATAATAAGCACAAACATCAAAACTATTTATTCAGAAAAACTAGGAAATTGCATGGCAGAAACTAGACCCAGGCAACTATCTCACACTATATAACACGGGTAGGGAACCTTTTTTCTGCCAAGGACATTTTGAATATTTATAACACTATTCATGGGCTATATTTAGACAAATGCTTAATTAATTAACTCCTAAAATGACTAGGTTTATTGAATTTCAAGTCATACCTGTAGTTGCCATGGAAATGCCAAATCAATACAGCCCACAGACATACCCTATAAAAAGATAAGTTTGAAATGTGAACATTATTTAGACATGATGGCTGATACTGTAAGCCAATTAGGAGAGCAAGTAATAACTTACCTGTCTGATCTATGGAGATGGATACAATTTATGATCAACCAAGATTTAGAGAACATTATGAAATGAAAAATGTATGTGTTTACACAAATAAACCTAACATAACCAAGTATAAAAGTAAAACTGATCTCAGCAATAGAGTAATCAAAGATACATATAAAAACCTTGTAATGAAAAATGCCATCCACACTGAATGAAAGAGAAATATGAAGTCTGGATGCAGATCAAAGCATATTACTTTCAACTTTTAAATGTGGTGTTTTTTTTGGTTTGTTTCTTTGTTTTCCTTCTCATGGTTTTCCCTTTTGTTATGATTATTCACTTATAGCATGACTAATGTGTCAACATGTGCATCAAGGCTATACATGTGTAGCTTTTATCAAATTCCTTGCTGTCATAGGAAGGTGGGAAGGATGGATGGTAGGAAGAAACTTTTAGGAAAAATGTATGTTGAAATGCATGTTTACATTTAATTGGAAAAAATAAAAAAATTGAAAAAAAGGAAAGTAACAAATTGGGAAATAATTATAATAACCAGTGTTTCTTTTTCTTATAAAGTTCTCATTTCTAAAATACATAGAGAACTGACACAAATTTATTTGAATATAAGGAATTTTATTATTCATAAATAATCCAAGTATATAAACAAGTAGCTTTCAAAGAAATAAATTATAGCTATTTATAGCAAAATAAAAAAATGCTCTATATAACTATTGGTGAGAGTAATACAAATTAAAGTTACTTTGTGCTACCACCTCAAATCTAGCACACTGGAAAAGATGACAAAGAAGGGAAATGATCAACGTTGGAGAGGATGTGGGAGATCAGCAGCACTAATGGAATAGTGTTAGAATTGTCAACTGATCCAACCATTTTGGAGAGCAATTTGGTACTATGTTGAAAGGGCCATAAAGCTTTGAACCACCAATACCAATGCTAGGTCTGTATCATAAAAAGATCACTGAAAAAGGAAGGACTCACATATACAAAAAATATTCATAGTAGATATTTTTGTGTTAACAAAGAATTGCAAATACAGGAGATGCCCATCAATTAGGGAATGACTTAAAAAGTTGTGATATATGAAATTTAGAGGAAACTATTGGGGTTTTTTTAGGTTTTTGCAAGGCAAATGGGGTTATGTGGCTTGCCCAAGGCCACACAGCTAGGTAATTATTAAGTGTCTAAGACTGGATTTGAACCCAGTTACTCCTGGCTCCAAGGCCGGTGCTTTATCCATTATTCCACCTAGCTGCCCGAAACTAATTTTTTAAAGAAATGGTGAGCAAGCAGGTTTCAGAAAAACCTAGACTTATTTGAACTGATCCTGAGTGAATTGGAACCCTGAGAACATTTTACACCTTAGCATCAACATTGTGTGATAATTGATTTCCATAGAAAGTTCTTCTCAGCACACAGTGATCCAGGACAATTGATTTAAAATTTGATCCACATCTAAAGAAAGACCTATGGAGTCTGAATGAATATTGAAGCATACCATTCTCATTTATTCGTTTTTTTGCAGGGTTTTTCCTTTTTGTTCTGAATCTTCTTTCACAGTATGATGAGTATTGAAGTAGGCTTGACATGATTGTACATGAAGAGACTATATCAGATCACTGACTTTCATGGGAATGTGGGAGGGAATGGCAAGAGCAAGGGAGAAAAATTTGGTACTCAAAACCAAGATGGCAGCATGAAGGGAGAAATTCTGGAAACTGGTTTGTTATAAAACTCCAAAAGTTGCTAAATTACAACTCTAACCAAAATGTAGAGGACTAGATCCCACAGAAAGAATGAGTGATACACTTTCCCAGAAGTTATGCAGGAACATTCTGTTTTACTAAGACCTGGGGTTGGAAATAGTCACAGTTGCAGTGCAGCGGGGTCAGGTGCCTAGATCCCTGGGGGTGCCTGGGTTCATGGCAGAAGGTGTAGTTTCCAGACCTCCTGACCCAGGGATGGCCAGGAACATCTTGAAAGGATGGTGAGAGAACTCTGCCACACTTGAGTGAGTATGGAACTAGCACCAGCCTCTGAGCAGCCCTGACATGAGAACCTGCAGTGGGAGTTGGAAAATCCAGCCTTCACCTTCAGAGCACAGCCCATAGACAGTAAGGGGGGTAAAGCGAGACTGCAGAGGTCTCTCTGCTTTTCCTGGGGCAGGACTCTGATGTTTAGCTACATTCAGATCCATGTTGCAGTTTGGGCTCCCATGCCACCAAAACTGAACTGGTACTCTCTTCACAGTTCCAAGGCAGAGGGGAGCACCTTTGGTTATTCACTTACCAAAGCATAGGCAAGAGAGAAGTCAAAGCCTTTCATAAGACCTTGGAAGAATGTGGACTGTCCCTGTGGCTTGTCTCAAAACCACCAAAAGCCTTGGAAGAGTAGTAAATCAGTCATAGACTGAGGAAAAAAGCAAACAAAGGAAACAGAAGAATCTGACCATAGAAAATCACTTTGGTCCCATGGAAGATTCAGAAGATGAGAAAATTGAAACTTCTGTACACAAAACCTTCATGAGAAATAGAAAATGGACTTAGGCTACAGATGAGCTTAAAAAGACTTTGAAAAGCAATTAAGGGAGGTAGAGTAAAAATTGGGAGGAGAAATGTGAGTAATGCAGATAAATCATGGAAAACAAATCTGCAGCTTGGTGAAAGAAATACAAAAAAAATACTAAAGGATATAATATGTTAAAAACTAGTTTAGACCAAATGGGAAAAAGCAACACAAAAGGCAAATGAGGAGAAGAATGACTTAAAAAGTAGAATTGACCTGCTGGAAAATGAGATTAAAAAAAAAGTTCTCTGAAGAAAATAACTCCTTCAAATGCAGAATGGAAATAAAGGAAGTTGATGACTTTGCGAGAAATCAGGAAGAAATAAAACTATTCAAAAAACCCCAAAATTAGAAGAAAATGTGAAATATCTCATTGGAAATACAACCAACTTCAAAATAGATCCAGAAGAGACAATTTAAAAATTATTGGGCTACTTGAAAATCACAACCAGAAAAAGATCCTAGACTCCATTTTTCAAGAAATAATACAGCAAAATTGCCATGAGATCCTAGAAGCAGAGGGTAAAATAGAAATTGAGGAAATTAATCATTGATGTCCTGATAATGATCCCAAAAGAAAAACTTCCAGTAATATTATAGCCAAATTCCAAAACTCCCAATTCAAAGAGAAAATACTAAAAGCTACCCGAAACGGGCAATTCAACTACTGTGGTTCTATAGTCAGAATTACACAGGATCTGGCAGCATCCACATTAAGGGATAGTAGGGCTTGGAATATGGTATTCTGTTGGTTTACAACTTAGAATCAACTACCCAGCAAAACTCAAGATCCTCTTTCAAGGGAAAAGATGGACTTTCAATGAAACGGGGGACTTCCAAACTTTCCTTTTGAAACAACTAGAGCTGAACAGAAAGTTTGATCTCCAAGTATAGGACTTGGAGGAACCATAGAGAGTGTGAAAAAGAAGAAGTAACTGAAAAAGTTAATGATATTGAACTATTTGTATTCCTTCATGGGAAGAAGATACTGATAGCTCATATGAACTTTCTCATTTATAAGAGCAGTTAGAAGGAGATTATATAGACAAAGAACAGGAAGGAGCTGAATATAATGGTATAATATAATTAAAAAATGGAGTCAATGGGTGATGAAGGAAAGTACTAGGAGAAAGATAAAAGAGAGGGAGAAAGGTCCAAGATATTTTACATCATAGCCAGGAGAAAGCTTTTTCAATGGAGTGAAATGGAGGAAGGTGAGGGGGAATGAGTGAGCTTTCATTATCATCAGAAATAATTCAGAGAGGAAATAACATACACACTTAAAAGTCTATAGAAATCTATCTTATCCTAGAGAGCAATGAGAGGAAAAGAATGGGATAAGGGGTAATGGAGGAGGGAAAGGGGTAATAGGAGATAGAAGAGAGGGAAAATTGTGAGAGAGGGTACTCAGACATGAGACACTTTTGAACAGGGACAGGGTGAAAGGAGAGAGAGAGAGAGAATAGAATAAATGAGAATGGGAAGAAGTATAGTGGAAGGAAATACAGCTAGTAATAGCAACTGTGGGAAAAATATTGAGGCATCTTCTTTGGTGGACTCACAATAATTGATTTCATCCCAGAGACAGAGCCATTGGAATCTGAACAGAGACTGAAGTATATTTTTTGCTCTCTCACTGTTCTTGAGGTTTCTTATCTTTTTTGGGGGGGATTATATTTACTCTCACAGCAAGATTATTGTAATAATATAAAAGAAATGAAAATAAAATGACTCAAATGCATAAGCATTTGAGAGGTTTGTCAGTGAAACAGAGCAAGATACATAATATATTGCAGCAAACATTTCATAAAATAATGTGTGATAGGGTGAAAGACTCCATTTCCTGTGGGACACACACAGTATTGAGGAAAAAAACTAGAAAAATTGATTGCAGTCTCTCAAAAGTAGTTTTGAACAACTTCCATCATAAAGTAAGATGATCTCCAAATACATAAATGAGTTAGATATACATAGTCACAACATAATCCAATGAGAGCACCAAGAAAGAAATGAACTTTCTCTTCAATGGAGAAATAAAGAGTTCAAGAAAACTCACACAACTGATAGCCTCATAAAACATGAAATTTAAAATTGTGATTATAAAATATTTGTCATTTTGTAAACATTTATAAAATGCCTCCTATTTTCCCAGCACTATGCTATGCTCTGGAGATAGATACATGAAAAAAGAAAAAAGGCTCCTATCCTCAAGGATCAAAGGGGAACTCACAATAAGAATCTGAAAAGTTGGGGGCAGGGGCAGGTAAGGTAGCCCACAAGGCAAAATGAGAAGTCTCAAGGTAATAGAGCCAGTTGAGAAATGTGCTTATTGCAGCTGATCTATTTTCTTACTTGAAGGTTTTCAAATTCATGCCATTGCCTTTCAGTCATTGATATAGATAGTAGTGATGAAATGAAACACCAAGGCTGATGGAACCTTGCAAGGTGATGTGATTTTCCCAATACTGAGTTTTTTGGGCCATCCTGGAGAATTCAGTCAGAGAAGGCTGAAAGCAGAGCACCCATGTTAGTAAAGGAGATGTTTGTTTTTCAGATAAAAATTCATTTTAGGTAAAACAAGAAGAGAAAATTAAATGGGGGTGGTGACCTTTGCAGAAACTTTTTTTCTGATAAAAGTCACATATTCAAGATTTATAAGTAGTGGATTCAAATTTATAGGACAAGGTGTAATTTCTCCATAGATTGTCAAAAGAAACCCAAAAATAATTTTGAAAGAAATCTAAGCTCTCCTCTACCATTTGAAATATGCACAAAATCTTTAAGAATTAGAAAGCTAAATAAAGCAGCTTTAGGAATTGTAGGTAAATAGGAATGCCAGTGCCCTGTCAGTACAGTAGTAAAAATGACCTAACTATTCAGGAAAGCAATTTGAAACTATGACTCCAAATGTTGTTATTTTCTTGATGCCCTTTTATTCTGGTATTCCATCACTGGATTTATGGCTCAAAGGCAGAAATAGCTTGAAGTATACAGTAGTATTTAGAGCAAGGCTCTTTTCATAGTATCTCAAAATTGGAACCTAAAGTTGAGTTCTCTCACCAAATGATGACTAAAGAAGTTGAGGTATAAGAAAATAACAGAATGTCATTGCATCACAAGAAATGAAAAAAATGAACAGTTAGAAATACCATTCTAATTGACGCAGAGTGAGGTTAGCCAAATAAACAGTAAAACAATTTAAACTGTGACAATACTATGGAGAAAAGATGAATTTGAATGATAGAACTCTTAGAAATGCCACGATTACTATTAAATCTAAAAAAAACTGAAGATTAAGGCACCATTGACTTTTTAATGCATAGGTGAATAGCTTTCATTCTTGACAAATGGAAGGATTTATTTTTTGAATCATGCATGTTTGAAGGGAGAATCTTAGTATTAATTGCTAAACTGGAAGGAGGAGGAATAGGTTGAGAGAAGCAAATCATAAATCTTTCTTAAAATGAATGGGAAAAGTTTAGAAATTCCCTTCACTTTCTCTAGCTAGTTTTTTTCCCCCCAAATTAACGCCCTTCTGAATTGATTGCTATGATGTCGCATTAGAGACAACAGGAGCGGTTGGGAGTACATATAGACAGAGTGCACAGGTAGGAGTTGACAATAAGAAGTTTTTATAGAAACACCTATTAAATTGGGACTTCGGCCCTGAGAGAAGCCAGGCACTGCCCTAAACTCTCTCGGCTTTCCCTCAAAACTAACGTGAACGAAGCCTCTTAACAAAATTTAGACCACAAAACCCAGAAAGGAACAAAGGAGAACATCACACAGCCCAGTCTGTCCCAGGGGAGCGTCGGGGACCGGGGAAGAGAGCAGAGAGCCAGTGCAGGGGTGGCGAGGGGAGGCCGGGGACTGATCTGAGAACTGCCACTGAAGCCTGGCCCGAGTAAGTGGCCGGCGGGAGATCTCCAGTGGGGCTAGATACCGTTGGTCAGCTCGGTGGGGCTGGAAGACCGGTGCGGCCAGCCCGGTATCGGGAGCAGAGTCCCACCTCATCATCCAGAGGAGAAAATCAAGGCTCACGGAAGTCATCTGCTGAGGACCTCACCCCTCAAGAGTTAGAAAACTCAAAGCTTTTATTTTGTGTATGAGAAAGCTGAGGCCCCTGGTGTGAAGATCCTAAGGCAACAGGAACCTTAGATTGAGAGCTGAAAGTGGTGCCAGAAGCCAAGTCACCACTCTCACCACTGCCAAAGGGTGAGGGCCAAGTTCCCTTCCTGGGCAGAGCTCAGGAGTCTTCCCTTGAATTCTCTCCTGCCTCTTCTCCTCCCCCAAAATGGCTTCCTCTCCTTCCAAGCCCAGATCAGCCCCGCCTCCCCTCTTTCTGAGGACTGAACCTTCCCTCTTACAGCTTTCTTTGTGCTCCTTACATTCTGAACTATGTAATCCTAGAGCTAGGTCACCTAATCCAAGCCCTGCTTTCACAAAGGAAGAAACTGAGGCTCAAGGAGGTAGAGTCACACCCTGAATTCCAGACCTAGACCTGGAAAACACCTTAGAGTACATTCAGTTCAAGTTTCCTTCATTTTACAATAAAAGAAACTAAGGTCAGGGATGTTCATTTGTCCAGGGTCATACATAGGATGTTATATGTCAAGTAAAAGAACTCAGTAGGTCACATACCTTACCCTGTCCTTTTACAGGTACATAGACAGAGTCCCATTTCAAACAGGATATTCCAATGAGATCTGAGACTCAACATGTCTAAAGAATGCTTATTATCTTCTGAACCAAGTTCTCCACTCGTGTGAGCCCCCTATGACTGCTGGCAACCTTCACTATATGATGCCATAAGCTAGTTTGGAGAGCAAGGAATAGTCTATCTGTTTAATTTTTGGAGAAGGGAAATGCTTACAATCAAAAAAGAAAAAGAATATTATGAATTGTAAAATGGATAATTTCTGATCACAATTAAACTAAAAAGGTTTTTCTACAAAGAAAACCAATGTAATCAAGATCAGAAGGAAAGCAGAAAGCTGGGAGTTAATTTTCACAGCAAATATTTCTGATAAAGGTCTCATTTCTCAAATATATAGGGAACTGACTCAACTTTATAAGAATAAAAATCATCTTCCAGTTGATAAATGGTCAAAAGATTTGAACAATTTTCAAATGAAGAAATTAGAGCTATCTATAGTCTTATGAAAAAATGCTTAGAGAAATTCAAATTAAAACAAGTCTGAGGTACTGCCCCACACTCATCAGATTGATCAATATGACAGAAAATGAAAATATTGGAAGTTTTGAGGGAAAATTGGAACACTGATGCACTCTTGGAGGAGTTGTGAATTGATTCAATCATTCTGGAGAGCGATTTGCAGCTGTACCCAAAAGACTATGAAACTGCACATCCCCTTTTAACCAGCAATGCCACTACTAATTCTATAAAAACATGAGATCATAAAAATGGAAAAAGGAACCACATGTTCAAAAATATTTATGGTGGTGGCAAAGAATTGAAAACTGAGGGAATGCCCAGCAATAAGTATATGAATGTAATGGAATACTCTTATTCTAAAAAAATTTTGAACAAGGGCAGCTAGGTGAGGCAGTGGATAGAGCACTGGCCCTGGAGTCAGAAGTACTCCTGAGTTCAAATCGGACTTCAGACACTTAACAATTACCTAGCTGTGTGGCCTTGGGCAAGCCACTTAACCCCATTGCCTTGCAAAAAAAAAAAAAAAAAACTAAAAAAATTCTTTAAAAATTCTTAAAAAATATTTAACAGGTAGATTTCAGAGAAACCTAGAAACACTTCCAATGAATGGACGCTGAGTGAAGTGAGCAGAACCAGGAGAAGGTTGTACACCTTAACAAAACCATTGTATAAAACAGACTTACTCCTCTCTGCAATACACTGATCAAAGACAATTCTAAAAGTCTTGTAGTAGAAAATGTAGCTCATAGCCAGAGAAAGGACTATGGAGTATGAATGCAGATCAGAGCATACTGTTTTCATTTTTCCCTTTGGTTTTTATTGTTTTTTTCAATGATTTTCCCCTTTGGTTCTGATTTGTCTTTGACTAATATGGAAATATGCTTGATACCTGTATCAAATTGCTTGCTGTCCTGGGGAGGGGGAAGGAACAGAAGGAAGGGATGGATGGGAGAATAACTTGAAACTCAGAATATTATAAAAATGAATCTTGAATACTACATTTATACAAATTTGGGAAAAAGATTATTTATAAAAAGAAAACCAAAACATCACCATCCTTTAGGTCAACCAGTTTACAAGCTCAGTGTCATCCTCCTGTCACTTACTAGAGGTGATGAAGGCCTGATGATTGGCCAATTACGAAACAAGCTTTATAATTTATCTCTACCCAATAGCTCTCCCTTTTCTCCATTCATGCAGTCAGCTTCTCTTATCCTCATCACCTCTTGACTGACCTATTGCCATAATCTACTAATTTTGCTCTGCCTCAATCTGCTCTTCATTCCAACATTATAACTTACACTTGGCTACCAATTGATTTTCATAAACCAACGGTCTGACCATGTCACTCCTACTCAAAAAATTCCACTGGTTCCATATGGCCTGCAAAATCAAATAAAAAAGTCCTTTAGTACTTAAAGTTCTTCAGAACCTGGCACCTTTCTGCCATTCCATTATTCGTACTTCTATCTCACCAGCAAATATGCTGTTCCTGGAACACTCAATCTCCCACCTCCATTCCTTTGCACAGGCTCTTCCTATTGCCTAAAATGCTCTCTCTTCCAAACACTGACTCCTGGGATATTTAGTTTCTTAATGGACTTAGCTCAAGTACCCCTGAACCCCCTCCCCCCCCATTCCAGAAAGTCTTTCTTGCCATGAGGCACAATTAACATCTTATGTAATGTTATTTTCTATCTGCCCATAATTTTCTTGCATGTTCTTATTTGTATATGTTCTTTCCATCCTTACAAGGCCTATTTGAGGGAATTTTTTTCCTCTTTCCAACATGTGGACATAGTGACAGGACAGAGGAAGGGCTTAATAAATGGTTATCAAATTGAACATGAATAGAAATCAGAAGTCATAAAAGCAAAGAGAGTAGTGATGATAAAAATTTATAAAACACATTCTTTTGAATAGAAAAGAATTTTTAAAATAATTTCTTCAATAACTATATTCTTCTTATTTGTTAATTTTATATAAATATTTTTACTTTCATATCTATATATTTTGCCATCAAAAATTTAATATTAGGAGTATATCATAATTAAAAATCACTATGGTGATTACGTTAAGTCTTGTGGATGCCAAAAATCACAATTAGGAATATTTATTTAGTGCCATGAGGCTTGCAATGTTTTTTACGTACAATATTTCATTTGATATTCACCACAAACTTAAGATATTGGAACTCTTATTATCCTTGTTTTACATGGGAGAAAACTGAGGTCTGGAGAAGGTAAGTGACTTTACCAGGGTCACTATCTGATGACAGACCTAAGCCCAGATCATCCTGATTCCAAACCTAGCACTCTACCTAAAAGATAAACAGTAATGAGGTGGTAATTGAGCTTGTACAAGAGACTTAGACTTACGCCCTGACAGTGGGGATTGCCAGCTCTCTTCTTGGTCATCATGCAGCTTCCCCTAGTAAAGCAGTTGGTTCCATTTTCCCCCTAACTCCACAAAAAATGCTCATGTCCTCTGTCATAGTACTACAGAAGAAGAAAGCTAAAAGCACCATTGGATGGGCCTGGAGATGGAATCATCTGCCTACCTGAAAAAATTTCCATCTATTTGAAAGTCCTGCAGGTCTGGGAAAGGTTACAAGTCCCCTCCTCATCCTCCACATCCCATTATAATGAGACCCCTTTTGGAAGCAAATTGAAGGTGACAATTTTTAGTGATGGAAACCTGATCCTCTTGGTAAATGACCTACCAAATCTGCTTGTTTCTTTCAAATCCTTAGTCATATTGTCACTATTATCTACCCACCTCTCCCTGAAATGTTAGTGAACATAGTTATTGCTGGCTGTAAAATATAGATATTAAAACAGTTATAATCCTTGGAAGGAAAAAGGCAGATTTCAAAACATGTCATTTGTGCTACCCTTCATTTATTCATGTGGTATCACTACAAAGGTCTTGTAGCAGAAAAATTCTGGCTTCACTGAGAGAGAGAGAGAGAGAGAGAGAGAGAGAGAGAGAGAGAGAGAGAGAGAAACAGAGAGAGACAGAGACAGACACAGAGAGACAGAGACAGAGAGAGAGAAAAAGAGATCATCAGAGACAGAAAGACAGAGGCAAGGAAACAGAAACAGAAAAAAGAGAATCAGAGAGAGAGGAGAGAGGATAATTGTTTTAGGAATGAGTACCTCCTATTTTCCAAGCACTATGTGGAGGACACAAATACACAAATATAGTCCCTGCTGTCTTGGAACTCATGATCTAATGGAAGAAACAACATGTAACCAACTAATGTCTAAACAGAATTAAAGGGGTGTCTAGGTGGTGCAGCAGATAGAGCATTGACCCTGGAGTCAGGAGTACTTGGGTTCAAATCCAGTCTCAGACACTTAATAATTACCTTGCTGTGTGGCCTTGCGCAAGCCACTTAACCCCATTTGCCTTGCAAAAAACCCCTAAAAACCTAAAAAATCCTAAACAGAATTAGAGAGAATTTACTGGAGACAATCTCCAGAGAGAAGGTACTAACACTGAAGGAGAATAGGACAGGCTTTCTGTGTATATGGTGGACTATTAGCCAAGACTCGAAGGAAGCCAGGAAGTGAAGATGAGAACATTCAGCCCTGAGGGACAGACAAGAAAAATACCCAGAGAGGAAAGATGGAACTACTTGTAGAGGTAAATGAATTGTAGTATATAGTGTAAAAGAATATGGAAAAGCTACTAGAGAACTAGCTTCTGTAAGGTTTTGATGGCAAATGGAAGATTTTCAGATTCCTCCTAGAGATGGGGAGCCAGAGATTTTACTGAATAGGTGAGAGTGACATGACCATAAATTCACTTTAGGAAGATCACTGACTGATTGGAGTAGAGAGAGACTTGAAGCAGATTATCCAACCAGAAGGCAACTGCAATACTGGAGGCTTGAGTTGATAAGGGCCTGCACCAGGGTGGTGGCTGTTATCAGGGAAGAGAAAGGTGTTTATACAGGAGATGTTACAAAGTGAGGATCTATAGACCTTGGCAACAGATTGGACTGGGTGAGGGATTCAATGAGAGAGTAAGGAAACAAAACTTTTAACCAGGTTGTGACCCTGAGTGACTGGGAAGATGGTGGTGCTCTCATTAGTAATGAGGAAGTTAGTTGGAAGGGAGGACTTGGGGGAAAGATAATGAATTCAATTAGGAATAGGCTGACTTTAAGATGTCTATGTGACATCTATTTCAAAATGCCCAATACGCATTTGGAGTTGCAAGACTTCAGGTCAGCAGAGAGATTAGGGAAGGAAAGGCACAATTGCAAATCATAAGAATAATGTTCCTCATTGAATTTTCAGGAGCAGATGAAATGATCACGTGAAATAGTATAATGGGAGGAGAGAAGAAAACCCAGGACAAAGATCTGGGGTACAACCCTGGGGAGTGGGTTGTCACATAAGCAAACATTCAACAAAGGTCACTGAAAAGGAGTATCAATAAGAAGGACTAGGAAAGTGAAGTGTCACAAAAATTTAGTAAGAAGGAAGTATCAAGGAACAGAGGGTGATTAATAATGTCCATGATTACAGAGAAATCTAGGATGAGGATTGAGTAAAGGCCATTAAATTTGTCAATTGGGGGATCAATGGTAACTCTGGAGAGAACAATTTCTAGTTGAATGATGAGAATGAAAGCCAGACTACAAAGAATAAAGAAGAGAGGAAGAGGAAGGGTAGTGTAGTACTCTTCTCAAAGGGGGGAAGGGTAGTATAAGACTCTAATTATGCTGGATTATTCTACACCAATATAGTTTGTTTTAACGGTCTTGAAATCATAACATAATGATGTATTGCCCTACTTTCAATCAAATTTATTACAGAAAAATCCAGATTTGTAAGGAAGATATGATTGATTATTCTGTTACAAAAGATTCACCAATTTCTCAACTTCCCCATCCATTCTCCATTAGTACTGATAAGTTAATATGGTGAAAATATAGATCAGACCATGTCACTCCCCTTCTCAAATAACTTCAGTAATTATTTTTATTTAGAAAAAATATTAAAAATCCTCAATCTGGCATTTACATCTCTCTGTGGTTTGCCTTCCTTTCCAGATTTATTTCTTATTACTCCCCATTACATCCTATCTGTTTCATTCAAATTGGCTTACCAGTTTTCTACTCATAGGTATACACATTGCCTTAGGACTTAGAACAAAAGTTGTCAGAATGGGAAAAGGAACCTCTGGAAATATATTCAAAAAAGTAAGCAATATACAAATATTCATCTATAGTGAATACTGATCAGTAATCAAATTAAAAAATCCTTGTTCCCATTTAAGGGAAAGGACCAGGTCTAATTCAATAAGCTAGAATCTTAAACTGATAATTTATATACTGTAAGTGTTTTGGGACTTACTCCACAATCAGATGAGAACAGGGGATATTGGTATTATTAATAAAAGCAGATAACTATTTATTCCCTAACATTCTCACAGAAAAGAGGGAGAAATATCTATTCTAGAAATACCAACAGAGAAACATTTGTAGAATTGATCTGTTTAATCTAGCAAACATACATTCTGTGGGTGACACATATGCATATTACCAAGAAGGGGAAGTTGAATTAAGAGAAAGAAAATATGAAGAATAAGAATTAGAAGAGGAGAAAAGGATGGAGAAGAAAAAAGGAAAAAAGAGAAATGCATCTTTTCACATTCAAATATCATGCACAATTTGTTGTGCCCATAGTTGTAAAGAATTATTCATTTAAATGCTTTTATACTTCCAAAAATTGGTAAGAATCCTTTTTTTGCTTTGAACTCATAACACAATTCTAGTCAATGATAAGTGTGTGCTGCACTTTTACATGATAACAACAGCAATAAATATTTATCATTAAAGTTTTAGAAGTGTTTCATGTCTTTCTTCCCATATAATCTCCACAATCACCCTGTGGGATAGGTATTAATGGTATTACTAGATTAGAGATGAAAATATGGAGGAAGGTAACAAAATCCATTGTCCTAAAATAAGAGATGAAGGAGAACTTTTATCCCAGAAATTAGGAGATAGTGAGCATCGTCTGCAATAGCTCTGGTGTGGGTCTGGACATGAATTTCTGAGAGTCAGGTTGGGTAGACAAACATATCCAAACAGGTAAGGTTGGGAAGTGAAAATCTACCAACATTAATTTTGGAAACTCAGACTTTTTATACCAAAAACTTGTCTCAGGAATTATGGGTTAAAGGAGACCCTGTTTTACAATTTCTTGGATAAATTTACAATATTTGTTCTTAGAAATCTGTATACTTCTCTATCAAAGAAATCATTTATAATCACCTCTGGAGCCACAGATTATCCTAGGTCAGGGTTCACTGGTGAACCAACGGATCCATACAATATCCTTGATGGAAAAAGTCACCAAGTATATGTGAATATCACTCCCTGGGGCTGGCCCTTTACAGATTCCCTCTTCTTAGGCATGCTGAAGCTTTACGCGGTATGTTAGGACATTTATGTTTTGTCCTAGTGACAAAAGGCATTTAATAGAAATGGGCATAATACACAATATCAACAATATAGCAAAGATACCAGAAAGCATGCTCATTAACAGGTTTATAAAATGAAAAGGATGAAACCTATTAGCAAAGTTAAACAAATTATCAATATTTGAGTCCTTTTACATTCTAGATGCCAATGTAATATCATTAAGAATTTGATACAATTGATTCATATTCACAGTTATAGAATAATTTTACCATATTTCATTCAAATAACCTTTTATATTATCCAATTGAATAAGTGGGGTATCATAACACAAATAGCAGAAAATTTATAATCACATTGCATTTGTCCCTTGTGTTCATTACAGAGGTTTGTAATGCATTAATCAAATGATAGAGCTCTTCATTAATTCTCTTCTGAGTCTTCAATGTTCTAGTAACATTTTCAGATATTTCTTGAATATATTTAGCTTCTATTTTTTCCTTATTCCCTACTTGTACAGAAATAGTCACCAAAGTGATGGCTACAATGGCTGCTACGATATTTTATATTCCAGACACAATGCAACTAACACATCTCTTCTGCTTAATTCTCTTTAATGTTTTTTTCTAAGAACTCATCAGCAGGAGACATATAGTAGCCTTCTACCTTGGTGGGTATTACAGTAAATTTTGAGTGTCTTATCATGGAAACCACATCATCATCCATCACTTCCTTATTTATACATGCTCAAATAGCTCAATTGTAACAGTTAACATTACATCCCCCTTTTTCTATGATAATACTGATATCTTTGAAAGATCCTATTATGAAGGAACTATCTGGTCCTGAGCATGTAGTCATGGACAATTTCTTTTCTGCAAAAGATATTTTCTCCAATGTCTTATTCTATTGTATATACCTTATCTTATCTATAGCTGCCATAGCCTTCCATATCTCTGAATTAGCTAACCCTATTTCTAGGTATATAATTGCTTTAATATAGCCTGGAATACCCCCATGGAACAACTCTATCAGGAGAATTCCACACCTGTAGCAAAATAGAATGATCATAAATTCTTCTATTTGGGGTATGACAGGCAACTCAGGGTGGTAAACATTCATTTTTGAAATCCGAAACATGTAAATTTAAACAAGGAGATTATGAGATTATGTAGGAAATAACTGTCTTCCTTCAATACCTTCTACAAATGGAACTCCTGATATTTCTAAGGTCCTAAATGTTCCCATGTTATAAATATTTGGATGAGTTGAATATTAATTTTACTTAATTTAACACATGGTTCAACCATACATGTTTTACAAAAAACGTATAGGTGTTACAGTATTTAAGCCAGAAAAATTATGCCTAAATTTTCTTCTCAGCAGCATCTGAGAATAATCTGCAGCATCCCTAATTAATACAATTTCAGCTATACTCTCCCCAATGTAGAGTAGTGACACATGGAGGGTTTTGAACATAAGTCCAATATTCAATTCCTTTTACAATCCCCAAATTGTTCATGAGTAATGCAAGCATAATAAATTGTCCCATAAGTCCATGATGTGTTCACCTCTCATCTTTTCCTTTTTGATTTTTTAAGTGTAAGTTATTCATTGTCTGTATTACTTGATTCATCTGGTCTGCATGGTCTGATGTTTCTTTCTGGTACCCAGACAGTATCTCCATCTGTGGATAGAACAGAAGCATACCCTTGACTCCAGGTTAATAATGGATCCAGTCGTTTTCATTACTGATGTCTTAGGATCCTTCCACGTGAACATGCCATTCTCTTCATGTTGCATGTCCTTAAAAATCTTTCTGCTGGTGTTAATTGTTTATCATTCAATGTTAAAAAATTCATGGTATATAAGGCAAGATTTACTCTCCTTCCTTCTTTCCCCTTTGCCCCTATATATTCCCTCTTCTTTTGCACTTCTAGAAATCGATTAAGATCTTTATGTTTTCTTTCCACTAAAGCTTGACCAGTGGGGTTATAGGGAATAACTGTAATATGTTTTATATTGTTATATAGGCAGAATTGTTTAAATGCTATAGAAGTATATCCAGGGCCATTATGGGTCTTTATGGATTTGGTATCCTTGCAATAGCAAAGCAATGGAGCAAATGATCAATCACATCTTGTGTAGCCTCTGAACTTTGTGCTGTTGCCATTGCACATGAATCAAATGTATCTACAGTAACATGAAAGAATTTCATTTTTCCAAAAGATGTATAAGAGTCACATCCATCTGCCACAATTCATTGGGAACCTGGCCTCTTGGATTCTTTGAATAATTTGGAGGGGTAGGTAAATGTGGAATTTATTGTTGACAGGATATTACTATATTCCTTGCTTGATATCTGGTGATTTTAAAATCTTTCCTTAATAAAGAGGCATTCTAGTGAAACTTTTTGTGACGCTGCCTAGCTTGCTGTTCTACTAAGCTTATAAGAAGTGGAAGGGTTAATTAATCAGTCCTATGATTGTCTTCATATATGGGCCCAGGCAATCCAGTGTGGGAATGTATGTGTTTAATTAAAAAAAAATTATATCTGTCTCATATAACTTCTTGTAAATCTTTAAAGAGTTGACATAATTCTTCATCAGTATTATGTTTAATAAAAGCTGTTTCTATGTATCTGACCACATGATAGCTATACTTACTATCTGTAAAAATGTTAAGGGTTTGTGGATGCTGTATTAAGACCATTAATTGGGCATGTAATTCATTCTTTTGATTTGATTAAAAAATTTTTTATATTGCATTTATGCTTAGACCTACAGGTCTGGAATGTCCATCACATTGTTTAAAATTTTCAGGAAACCAGGGGCAGCTAGGTGGCGTAGTGAGGGGCGGCTAGGTGGCGTGGTGGATAAAGCATTGGCCTTGGAGTCAGGAGTACCTGGGTTCAAATCCGGTCTCAGACACTTAATAATTACCTAGCTGTGTGGTCTTGGGCAAGCCACTTAACCCCATTTGCCTTGCAAAAAAAAAAAACCTAAAAAAATTTCAGGAAACCTAGAGTGTCATAGCTTCAGTTATTTTCCCTTATTACCTCCACAGAGCAATCAATCATTAACTCCAGGCTTTGACATCATTACAGTAGCTTATGTTGATAAAACTAGATCATATAACTTTTCAACATCTTGCTCATCAGTAAATTGCCTAAGGTGTTACATAATTTTCAGTCTCCCAATCATTTTTCAAAGCCTCTCATATTCATTCAGTATTACTGGAAGCAATTGCAGTTAAGTAACTTCCTCTAAGTTGACCATTTTTGCTTCTTTAAATTTAAACATTAAATTCTTAACCTACATGAAACATGTTTCCATGCTGACATCTCATTCTCTTAAAGTTAACCTTTATAACTAAATATCTGTTACATATAAATTTCTTTCACATTTTTGTTTTATAAACTTATTTTCCTCTTTTTCAAATACACTCCTGTTTTCAAAAAGAAAATAAGATTATGAATTTAGTATTATATATGTATATAATAATTTCAAAAAATCCAATGTAGTTTTATATATACATATATATATATATATATATATATATATATATATATAATTTCAAAAAATTCAGTGTAAACTTTTACCAATGCCAGGGTTATGGTATACATATATAATTTCTTTATCTTAAATAAAAGATATTAAATAAGTTACTTTGAGCTTACATATAAATATTCCTTTTAAGAAACACTAGGTGGAAGAGCACAGCTTTTCACAATCTCTGAGCCAAAAGACCTTGAGAATTATAACCTTTTTTGGCAAGGTATTCTCTAGTTTTCTTATAACAAATCTTTACAAAGGTAGTAGATGATACTTCAATTCATTCATTGTTTGTAACAAAATATTAAAATTTCAAAAAATTGTCTGATTCTCTTCTTATACAAAGTTTACTAATTATACATACCACATTTAAATTTAATGTATATTCCCTTTACTCTCTAAAATTATGTAGTACATAAAAATTTCTCGAGACCAAATGTTTCTAAAATTCCTTTTTATGTTTACAAGATTTTCTTTAAAGTTCTCTTAATAATCCTATAAATTCCAAATTCATATTCAAAATTACCTTAAATTATTTTCCTTTTCAAAATACAAAAGTTTGAAAATCCTTCTTATCTGTATCAGTGCTATTCTAATTTCTCAGTGCTCTAACTTAAAAGAACTTTTTATCTTCACTGACAAATTGATGTTCTGGGAATTGGACATTTGTCCCATTTTGAGATATCAAGGTAGTATGCACTAATTATTTACCTTTACTGATTATCATTCCTTGATCACCCTCCCAAAATTTATATGTATATATATATATATATATATATATATATGTACATATATATATACATATTAAACATTCTAATTAAGATCAGTGCAAAAACTAATTTTAGGGACAATTTCAATTTCTCCTAGGTCCCTTATAAGTATAATTTGCCAAATCAGTAAATAAAATTCTATTAGTCTACCAGACCAGAAAAGAGATACTAGAAAATAAGAGAAAACGATGGAACCATTTCTCCTCCAAAAACAAGATTCTCAGGAAAATCTCCTGTTTTGGCACCAATCTTGAGTTTTAGAGAAAAAGAAGATCTAAAAGTAAGAATGGAAAGAAGACTAGGAATCAGAACACAGAGAACAGCAGGCCTGAGAGACAGCTGAGAACTTCTCTCTGCCTGTATTTTAAAGCAAACACCTATAGACACATAAATGGAGTAAGAGCACCTAGAACTAGAGAGGCCCCCAAGACGGGGGAAACCCCACTCTGCTCTCACACTAAAGGGTCCCTTTAGACATTACACAAAGACAAAAAACAACAGGATAACACCACCAAAAGTGACAAATCTTCCAAGAAACCAGAGAAAAATGCAGAGAACCTTCCATTTTTCACAATACATTTTTCCATTCAAAGGTTTTGATATCTGATGCTTCTTGATTTTAACTATAAATAACCATAGATTTGAGAAGGCAAACAGTCACTCAAAAATCCCTCAGCCTAATTGGAATATTTCCTGTCCCCTATCAGTTTGAGTAAACCAAATAACTTCAACAGCCCTTAATCTTTTGTGATTAGATCTGAGAAAAAGGGTTAAAAGTGATAGGAGAATGCTTTCAACATAGAAGGTGAGAACCCTTAATCTTTTTTGGGAAGGTAGCCTCATTTTTTTTTTTAATCCCCAATCGTCCCATTATTTTTTTGTAATAATCAAATTACGTATTTTAAAATGAACTTTATTATCTTGTCTTTTTGAAATTAAATAGCCTTTTTAACATTTTATTCTATTTTATTGTTTTTTTTTAGGTTTTTGCAAGGCAAATTGGGTTAAGTGGCTTGCCCAAGGTCACACAGCTAGGTACTTATTAAGTGTCTGAGACCGGATTTGAACCCAGGTACTTCTGACTCCAAGGCCGGTGCTTCATCCACTATGCCACCTAGCTGCCCCTAATTTTATTGTCTTCTTGAAACAATTTCTCTCTCTCTCTCTCTCTCTCATCTAGTACTTTTTCTTAATTCCTCTCTCAGTTAACTTCAAGATCTTGATAACTGAGCCATGAGCAAACAAGCTGTCTGATCTCTTACACCCATTGCCTCTTTTTTTCAGGCAATTTTAGCCATGCCTGTTCATGTGCCTGTAAACTGTACCTAATTTAATTATTTACTCCTGTCCATGGACCAGTGCTAGAGAGCATTTCAAATGTTATTCTTAACCCTGCTGCTTCATTTCTTTTAGCCTGACTAGTACAATTCTCAAAAAAACTCAGTTTTCCAAATTAAGTAATCTCCTGGTGTAAGAGCAGTTTTTGCTATCGTGGTCCAATCTTCTGGGGCTAATATTTGTTTACCTAATATTTCTATTATATTCATAAAATATGGACTGGTGTTACTATACATGCTTATTGCTGATTTTAATTTTCTAAATGTTTTAAGATCTAAATTATAGTATTCTCTCAAAACAATCCCTGGAATTTCTGGATCAGGTCTCTCAAGCACAGGAAAAGAGAACAATGACTCTCTCATGTTCCATGGAAATTTCTCTCCCTTATCTTTTGCTTTTCAAGCAGCTATTTGAACAATATTCATATGCCCCTTATCTTTAGTAACATTTTCTTCTTTAGACCATAAATGAGCAGAAGGTGGGTTATTAGTTAGGAGGAGGTGGAGCTGGCTGGGGAGCCACTACCACCTGAAGCCTAGGAGCAGCCATAACTGTGGCAGGCTGAGCAGTGTGGGCGCAGGCCTCCTGGAGACTCTCTGGTACAAGTTCCTGAAGTGGGAGCCCAGAGGAGGATTCTCCTGGGAAGGTACGGCCCTGCTACCTTGGCCTCCATACCCCTTCTTCCACCCTGATGCAGGCACAGGTCTGGAGGCGGTGCTGGAGGTAAAAGCCACCACTTTTTTTAACTCTTATCATCCTGCTGAATAGTTTAAACATCCACATCAACTTTTAATATACTTTGAGCCAAAGGAACATCTCCAGGAGGAGTCAGGCAGATTTTTAAAATATTTCCCAATGAACAGACTCCTATAGGAAATGTCTCCTGACCTTCCTGTCTAAAATGGTCACTCATCTGTTTCTCCGCAGTTTCCCATTTTTCAGTATTTAGTATTCCTTCTTCTGGAAACCAAGGACAGCATTTTTGTACACATTCACTAAATTCTTCCAATTGTTTTGTTGTTATTAACAAACCTCTTTAACTATCTGCTTTAGCACTTTTGAATAATGTCCTCTATCCTTAGACTGTCCCTGTGCCATTTTTAATGCTCTCTGTTTTAGAACTGATTAAAAAAAATTATTTACCTTAATTGCCTGCTGTCCCTTTATGAGCGTTCTTTAGACCCACAGGTGTCCAGACTTTATCTTTCCTTTCAAGATTGATTCCCCTCCATATCAGACTGTCCCTAAGTCCATCTGTCTGTCAGTCCCTGTCTAGGTGCCAGCTATCGCCTGCAATAGCACTAGTGTGGATCTGGACATGAATTTCTGAGAGTCAGGTTGGGTAGACAAACATATCCAAACATGGAAGGTTGGGAAGTGAAAATTCACCAACTTTATTTTTGGAAACTCAGACTTTTTATACCAAAAACTTATCTCAGGAATGATCGGTTAAAGGAGACCCAGTTCTACAATTTCCTGGATAAATTTACAATATTTGTTCTTAGAAATCTGTATACTTCTCTATCAAAGAAACCTTTTATAACCACCTCCAGAGCCACAGATTATCCCAGGTCAGGGTTCACTGGTGAGCCAATGGATCCATACAATGAGCAATAATCCACATATATCTTTGATGGAAAAAGTCACCAAGTATATGTGAATATCACTCCCTGGGGCTGGTCCTCTACAGGTGAGAGGTTGAAAGTCCAAATTGTCACATCCAATGGAATTTTAGAACACAAGATGTCAAGCATGGCAATAACCATATGGAAGAGAAGATTAGATCTGAGAAAAAGGGTTAAAAGTGATAGGAGAATCCTTTCAAAATAGAAGGTGAGAACTAGGAATGGCCTTAACATCCCAAAGTTTTGGGCATTTATAAATTTGTTTAATGTTGGCAAAGTGCTTGAGAAATAAGACCTAATTTTATCTTTGCAATATAGCCTTGAAAGAAGTTCTATTACCACCTATGCATCAGGAAACTGAGGCAAAGAGAGACAAAGAAGTCTGATTTGAACTTAGGTCATAAATTTCTGGCTCCGGATCTAGGACTCTAAATCCTGTACCTCCTAGTTGCCTATTAACAAATCTGAGGGAGTAATTGTTTAGTCATGCACTGACTCTGAGTTACTTGTCCAAGGTCACATGAAGAGCAAATTTCTGAGGACAGTTTTGAATGTATGAAGATGCGTCTTCCCGACTTCAGGCCAGTCATTCTATCCACTATGCCTGCTATTGACCCAATGAGAGAATTAATAGAAAACAAAACCTATCTGAAAGAGTTTAAAAAGATTAACAATAATAATTGATTTCTTCAATGTTCCATGGGCCACCTAATAGCAGGGATGGGATACCTTAGAAAACACCAGTCCAAAATATTTATGATATAAACTTTATTTCTTTTTTTTGCAAGGCAAATGGGGTTAAGTGGCTTTCCCAAGGCCACACAACTAGGTAATTATTAAGTGTCTAAGACCAGATTTGAACCCAGGTACTCCTGACTCCAGCGCCAGTGCTTTATCCACTGTGCCACCTAACTGCCCTTATAAATTTTATTTCAATAAAATTACTATCACCTCCTTATTCTAAATTAAAACTTAGATTCTACAACACAAAGCCTAGAAAAGAACATGAAAACCAGGTGTGAATACATGACTTAAAGAAAAACATGGATCAAAAATGTAATTCCCAATAGTACTAAAATCAAGGAATACAGATACTGATGTTATTATGGTCAGTAATGTATGCAGAACAGTTTTAAAAAGTTAAGTTTTAGGATGACAGGATTTGAATGAACTCATGTTTATCTTTTTAAATTGATAAATTGTTATAAATAGGCAGAAATTAAATGAAAATCATTTTCAAATATCTAAAAAGTAACAACAGCCTAGAAGGTCAGATTATGGTAGGGACTGAGATCAGAGATGATCAAGGCTGTTAGAGAGCTTGGAATGTAGAATGTCTAGTCTGTAAGATGACACAGAGAATAGCATTAACCCTGGCAGGCCATTTGGAAAAAGAGATATCAGTGAGAGGAGAGCCGTGACAACATATGAAGATCAGAAGGCAGAGAAGCTCGAATAACACAGAATGTTGAGGATTCAAGACCCCTCAGACAGTAGAAACTAGGGAGCATTTATTAAGAGCTTCAAGGTGGAAAACCCACTCCCAAATATTATCTCCTGTGTTCTTTGCTCCCAGCTGCTATGATAGGGCTGATAATCAGTCTTTTTGGAGAGGAGAGGAAAGGAAGGTAAGGCAGGCTTAAGAGACTCCCCCAGTATTACAGTCCTAGGAATTGTCAAAGACCATATTCGAACTCAGCTGTTTCTGACTCCAGGCCCAGGCTTCTAAGAGTTCTAAGAGCATGTTGCTCATCTTGATACATCAGACCTTGGAACCCAAAACTGTCAGAACCCCAGTTTTCTTTTTAAAGAAGAACAATAATATCACCCAAAAGGGTGTTAGATACACTATGTAATATAATGCTCCTTTAACCTTTCTTGGTGTTGACCTAAACAGAAGACAAAGATAACTCTATGAAGGAATAAATGAGCATAAACTTCCCTTAGGGGTTCATTTGCTCACTGAAAAGAACATTGCTTATAAGTGAGGTATCTAGAACTGTGATGAAATTCTACTTCTTGTGCTTTGCATCTATGTGACCTTGGGCCAATCACTTTCCCTCCTGATGTCTCAGTTTGCTTAGCCATAAAATGATTGCATTGTACTAGATGGCCTGTGAGTATATCATAAGCTGGCAGAAAAAAAGAAGGAAACCCTGATCAGATAAACAGTATTACTCAAGATTGAGCCAGGACTATTATAAAAGAATGGAGATTGTAGAGTATCACATCTGAGAAGGAAAAAAAAATACAGACTTACAACCAAGAAAGTTTCCCTTCAAAGCTCTGTATAAATGAACAAGGAGTTTGGAGGTATCAGGTGGGGAATGAATTTTTTATGAAACAGAAAACTTTCCAAAATTCCTGAGGAAAAGGCAAGAATTATAAAGAAACTTTAAAATGCAGTCTTGAAATCAGAGAAAAACATAAAGGTATATTTGATGGAGAAATTATAAGGATGTAAACAGGAACTCCTTTTTTTCTAATATGTTTGATGATTACATATCGCTTCCCCCTTACAAACACTTTCATCTTTTAAGTTTCATTTTCATTACTAAATTTTATTTTTAATTTATTGAATGAAGCAAGCATTTCCATAATATTGGACAATAATAAATATGATTGCCCATTTGACTGCATATCTACAATATGCAACTTGCTATTGCTTTCAAATATACACCAAAATTAACATGTAAATTTTAGGAAGAAAGGAAGGAAGGAAGAAAGGAAGGAAGGAAGGAAGGAAGGAAGGAAGGAAGGAAGGAAGGAAGGAAGGAGAAAGAAATTTTAAAAGGTGTGCTTCAGTCTTTATTCAGTTTCTTCTCAGGGGATGGATAATATTTTTCATTTTGAGTACTTCAGAATTCTCTTGGATCATTGTATTGCTGAGAATAGCTAAGTCTTCACAGCTTATCACCACACAATATTGTCATTACTATGTACAATGTTCTCTTGTTTCACTTCATATAAGTCTTTCCAGGTTTTTTAGTGAGCTTCTTAATTGTCATTTCTTATGGTAAAATAGTATCCCATCATAATCATATGGAATATTTTTTTTCATTCTCCAGTTGATGGACATCCCCTCCATATCCAATTATTGCCATCAGAAATGATTTGTTATAAATATTTTTACACATATAAACTCTTTTCCTTCTTTTGATTTTTGATCTCTTTTGGGATAAAGACCTATGAGTAATATTGCTGCGCTAAAAGGTATGCATGGTTTTTTAGGTCTTTGGACATAGTTCCAAATTGCTTTTCATAATGGTTAAATAAGTTCACAATTCTGCCAATGGGACATTAGTATCTCAGTGTTCCAACATCCCTTCCAACCTTTGTCGCTGATAATTTTAATTTAGGAAAATCTTGAAAATAATTATCCATGCAATAAGACTGTAAAAACCATCCAATTTTATCAATAAATACAGAAAAGGCTTTTCAAAATTTATAAAACCCCATATTCATGCTTTTATTTATTATTTAGGTTTTAGTAGTTCAACCTTATTTTAATCACTTCCCTGATGGCATGGTCTTCTTCAAATATGAAGAAAAATATTAAACTTAAATGCAAAATATGAAAAGAAATGAAAAATGTTGTAATGTACACTGCAGAACAAAGAAGATTCAAAATATAAACAATGCATTTTTATTTGATTAAAGCCTCTATAATAAATACTGCATATTTTCTTCAAAATTTTCCATTTTTTCTTTGTTTTTCTCCATTCTACAATTTCTGTATGTCCCTTTGCTCCCCCAAAAGACTATATATACATATACACACACATATAAACATATATATATATATATATATATATGTATATGTTCTTACTTAAAAAATTTTTTAAAAATTTAACTGTTTGCCACTTAGGTGAGGGGAGTGGGAAGGGAAGATGGAAGGAAATTTTGTACCATAAAAACGTGCATGCGCATAAGGATGAAAATAAATAAAATTTGAAAGTTAGAGAAGTGAATTATTTGTCACAGAAAGGAACAATAAAATGAATCACACTAAAAAAATAAATAAAAATCAAACAATCAAAGAAACATTTAGAAAGAAGGACAGGGCTGTCATTGGTCCAAACATGTTTGAAAGAAATTTGGAACTATGCCCGAAGAGTTATTCCATTGAGTATAATCATTTACTTAGTGATACCTTTATTAGTTCTTTGCTCCAAGTAGTTCAAAGAAGGAATAAGTACGTCTAAAGCAAAATGTGTAAAGTAATTATGTTTATAAGGTTAATTTTTTTATTTTTAAAGATTTTATTTGAGTTTTACTATTTATCTCCCAATATTACTTCCCTCCCCCCACCCCCCACCCCCACGGAAAGCAATCTGTCCGTTTTTATTTTCTTTCCATGTTGTACATTGGTCCAAATTGAGTGTGATGAGAGAGAAATCAAATCCTATAAAGGTTAAAATGAAGAAAATTTCTGTGGAGGGGTGGAGCCAAGATGGCGACAAGAAAGGATAGAGTCTTAGGCACTCTCTGATAAAACTCATAACCTAAGGACTCTAACCTTTTGAGAGACAGAACCCACAAAGGGACCCAGAGAGGCAGTTCTCCTACTCAAGGTAACCTGGAAAAGAGCAGAAAGGCTCTGCTCCCTGGGGTCTGAGGGTCGGCCTGCCAGAGGGGCCGCCCTCCAGAGGAAAAGAACTTCAGCCTCCTGGAGGCAGCCCCAGGGCGCTGGGAGCCCCAGCTCACAGCAGCGGGAGGAGTCACTTGATCTACACCCCGGGGAACACTGGACACAAAGTGGGGGAACAGCGGGGGATCTCTGCCAGAGTGAGCACCTGGAGCCCAGTCCCCAGGGCACACAGCGAGCAGCATGGTCTTTCGGCAGCCCAGATCCAGGAACAGAAGCAGGCGGAACCAGTAAGCAGGAGCCTCCAGGGCATGAGCCCCCTGAGCTGAGGGAGGGGAGTGAAGAGAGAGAGACTGCAGAGCTCTGTCCTCTGCCCCTGGAACAGGAGTCTGGGGCTCTGAACACATTCAGATACTGATCGCAGTCTAGGCCCCGACACAGAAAAGCAGCGGTCCCCTCTACCTCAGGCCTGTGGCGAACAGGAGCACATATGATCATTCACAGACCAGGAGGGAGGACAGAGCCTCACACACTGAGCCCCTTGTGGGAGTGCCCCAAAAGCTCAGGAAGCACCCCCAAAACAGGCTTGGGCTAGGAAAATGAGCAAGCAGAGAAAAAAGAGGAACACCATTGAGAAATACATTATCTATGATCCCAAGAAGGATGGATATACTCAGTCTGAAGATGAGGAAACGCAAGCTCCTGCATCTAAAGACTCCCAGAAAAACAGAAACCGGGATCAGGCTATGACAGAGCTCAAAAAAGACTTTGAAAATCAAATGAGGGAGTTAGAAGAAAAACTGGGAAAAGAAATGAGAGAGATGCAGGAAAAACATGAAAATGAAGTCAGCAGCTTAGTCAAGGAAATCCAAAAAAAGGCTAAAGAAAATGGCATGCTAAAAACCAGCTTAGGTTAAATGGATAAAACAGTTCAAAAAGTTATTGAGGAGAAGAATGCTTTAAAAGGCAACATTGGCCAGATGGAAAAAGAGATAAGAAAACTCTCTGAGGAGAACAAATCCTTCAGACAAAGAATAGAATTCAGGGAGATCGATGAATTTACCAGAAATCAGGAAGCAATACTTCAAAACCTTAAAAATGAAAAATTAGAAGAAAATGTGAAATATCTCATTGAAAAAATAACTGATATGGAAAACAGACTTAGGAAAGATAATTTAAAAATTATTGGAATACCTGAAAGTCATGATCAGGAAAAGAGCCTTGACATCATTTTCAAAGAATTACTAAAGGATAATTGCCCTGATATTCTAGAAGCAGAAGGCAAAATAGAAATGGAGAGAATCCACCAATTCCCCCAAGAAAGAGATCCCAAAAAACCAACCCCTAGGAATATTATAGCCAAGTTCCAGAACTCCCAAATGAAAGAGAAAATATTACAAGCAGCCAGAAGGACATAGTTCAAATATCGTGGAGCTGCAGTCAGGATCACACAGGACTTAGCAGCAGCTACATTGGATGCTCGTAAGGCTTGGAATACAATATACCGGAAGGCAAGAGAGCTTAGAATGCAGCCAAGAATGAACTACCCAGCAAGGCTGAATGTCCTCTTCCAGGGCAAAAGATGGACTTTCAATGAACCAGGGGAATTTCAAATGTTGCTTTTGGAATGGCCAGAGCTGAAAAGAAGGTTTCATCTTCAGATACAGGACTCAGATGAAGCATGGAGATTGGAGGATGGGGGGAAATATGAGGGACTTAATGATGATGAACTGCATGTATTCCTGCATAGAAAAATGACATTGATAATACTCTTATGAACCTTCTCAGCTAATAGAGCAGGTAGAGGGAAATTTTATAGTTGAAGCACTGGAGAAAGCTGAATTCAAAGATAAAATATTGTGTAAAAATGGAGTCAATAGAAAAAAAGGGAAATGTAATGGGAGAAAGAAAAAGGAGAGGGGGAATAGGCCAAGATATTTCATATAATAAGATGTTTCTTTATTACAATGT
Source organism: Macrotis lagotis (assembly GCF_037893015.1). Lineage (NCBI taxonomy): Eukaryota > Metazoa > Chordata > Mammalia > Peramelemorphia > Peramelidae > Macrotis > Macrotis lagotis. The sequence goes on from NC_133666.1 coordinate 91,826,154, forward strand.
GCTACTGCAATGATATGGAAGGGGAGAGGCAAGGGGGAATGAGGGAAAATTTGCTCTTATCAGAGGTGGCTAGGAGAGGAAACAGCATATACACTCAATGGGGTAGAGACTTCTGGAGTAAGAAGGAGGGGGGGAGCAGGGGGAAGGGGTGGAGATGTGAATAAATGAGGAGAGGATGGACCATGGGGGGAGAGTGGTCAGATATAACATATTTTCTTTGTTAATTCTTGCAAAGGGCTGGGATTGCAAGGCCTGTCCAGGACCATGGGGCCAGGTGGATTCTGGGCCTAAGGGGTAGTATGGGGGCTCAGGGCCTCTTGGCCCAAGGACCAGGGATCTGTCTGCTTTGCCACTCAGCTACCCTACAGCAGAGTCAGAGTGAAAGGAGAGAGAAAATATAGCACATGGTAGTGAAGAAATAAGAAAGGAGGGAGTTGCAATCAACAATGGCAATGTTGGAAAAATATGGAAGTAATTTTTGCGATGGACTTACCATAAAGAATGTGATCCACTCATGACAGAGTTGTTGTTGGAACAGAGGCTGAAACACATTTTATATTATTATTATTTGGCGTGAGTTTGCAGGGCAAATGGGGCTGGGTGGCCTGCCTGGGGCCACATAGCAGGGTGGTCTTTGGGTGTCTGAGGTAGGATTTGGGCCAGGGTGCTCCTAGCTCGAGGACTCTGTCTGCCACCCAGCCACCCCTACTATTATTACTATTTTATTTTATTTTGGGTCTTTTTTTTTCTTCTTTTTGGTATTTGCAGTGCAGTGGGGATCAGTTGGCTTGCATGTCACACGGCTGGGTGATTGTTGGGTCTATGGGGCTGGATATGGGCTTGGGTGCTCGTGGCTCCAGGGCTGGTGCTTCCTCCATTGCACCACCTGGCTATACCTACAATTATTACTATTTTTTATTTTAATTTTTTTTCCTCTCCCCTTTACTTTATTGCTCAAGCAAGTCTATATTCATGGGGGGAAGTGGGTATTTCATTTACTCTTAAACAAGAATATTTTATTAATGTAAAAAAAACCCATTTGTACAAAATGAGAATAAAAAATGAAATTTTAAAAACAGAAACTAATATTAATAAGAGTTAAATATTTGAAGTCCTTCAAAACAGCCCTCATTTAATCTTAATGTTAGCTGGGCACAAATCCCCCTGAAAAGTGAATATTTCAGCCTATAGGCACCTCTAAGTCACTCATGAAGAGTGGGACAGTTCTGTACCTTCCAGCACTTTTTATTGGAAAATTCCACAATGAGATTCTTTCATGAAAAAATGAATTTAAAACTGATGATAACATGACACACCATTATTTCTCAGCCAACCAGGCTCCAATGAATTTGTTATTCTTTTGTAAAAGAGACCAAAATTATATTTTCTTAGTTTTTACAGGTAAATCTAATATTCAGACATCTATAGCTATATTTATTTACTTTATCAAAAGTGATTTTGTTTTGCAAAGTTTGTAGCCTTCTGGGTTTAAAATAATTTATTTCATAGGTTTTCTTAAATTCCATGTCTCAGAGATACATTATTCAACCAAAGGTGATAAACAGAGACTGTAAAAATGGAGGAAACACTGTGAAGAAGATGCAACTGCCAATTTCATTAGAATCTGAGCCCTAACTGGTCAGCTCTCACTAGGATAAATTTCTGTCTCACCTTTTTGTGCTTACAAAAAAATCAACTGCTCATTTTCCAATGTTGCATATCAAAGTTTATACAGTTAAGTATGCAAAAAAAGAAAGAAAATTACTGTGCTTTTTGAGTGTTGTTCTAAGAAATAATATTTGAGTATGAAAATATTATGTTTGGTGAAATATAATAATTCATGTGTTACCCTACCTGGAAATCTAACTGCTCTTTTTACTGTTTTACTATATTAGAAGTTAGTAACACCAGTTGAAATTTATAAAAATAATTTTAATTTTTTAAATTTGTTCTTCCAACTATATGCAATGGTAGTTTTTGCCAATCTTTCTTCTTGCAGGTTTTGAGATTCACATTTTTCTCTTTCCCTCCACCCTCCCCCAAGAGAAAGCAATCTGTCTCTCTATTTATAAGCAAGGCACCTAGGTGACACAGTGGATAGAGCATTGACCTTGGATTCAGGAGGATAAGAGAGTTTGAATCTAGCTTCAGACACTTACCATTTAATAGTTGTATGACCTTGGGTAAGTCACTTAACCTCCAATAATTTGTATGTTAAAGATGGCTAGTAGCTAAACAAGTTTATGTATTGTGAATATTTTGGATATATATATATATATATATATATATATATATATATATATATATATATATATATATATATTCCAAACTGGTTGTTTGCTTTGAAGTAAAAGCATCTATGTAATATTAGAAAGATAAACACAAGAAAGATAATTTGAGACTTTTCTATGCAATCTCCTGGTCAAAGGAGATGTTCATTTGTTTTAAAATATATCAGGCTAGAACTACATAAAAATTATTATTTTTGTTTTTGCAAGGCAATTAGATTTAAGTGACTTTCCCAAAGTCACACAACTAGATAATCATTAAGTATTTGAGGCTGGATTTGAACTCAGGTCCTCCTGACTCTAGGGCTAGTACTCCATCCACTGCACCACATAAAAAAATTACTCCCTAACATACAAATTACTTTCAGAATTCTTTAATGCCATTAGAACATCTTAGATAACTTTAAATTTCCAACATGTGTCCAATAAGAATACCGCACAAATTACTAGATTGTACAAAGCAATCCTTCCATTATTATATTATTCATGAACCCATAAATCAATCCTAGAAGGGGTCATAATTTTTGATATTTTCCTTATTGCCCTTAAAAGTAATCACATGTTAATCCCAGGCTTTAACAATACAGTATTTACAAAACATATATTCACAAGAGATAATGAAATATTATAAATAAAATCTCTTTGCAGTTACAAAAGAATATCACATAATTGATAAATTCATCTTACTTATCAATCTTTATATACAGATAAATTTCAGACAAGGGGATACTTCTTTTAAGAGGTAGAGGATGAGGTCTGTAGGGTCAGTCATATGTAGAATACCTGGTTTTGTCAAGGACCCAAGAAGGACACTCAGAGCTTTACGTAGAGGGTTCATTAATTGAGACCCCATTAAGACTAGAATTGGAATATAGCGAATTAGGATCATTGGAAGTTCTAATTATATAAAAGAACTCTTTTAGATTATTGGACTTTTAATCAGTTTTCTCTTTTTATGTCGGATACCAGGATAGTCAGCAAAAATGAAGTGCTACTTGGTCAACGCTTTTTTCTTGGAGTCAAGGAAGCCAATGGACTGAAGATGTCAGGTGACCAGGATGTGCATCTGAAGGGGCAGTTTCTCAGTATGGCTCGACCCTTTTTACTTGATTACCCCAAAGTGAAATATGGATAATGTTTCACCTGTAGAATAAATATGCCTTAAGACACTTGACTACCTACTTGACCTCTGCCTGGACACTGACATTTAATAATTATATATATATATATATATATATATATATATATATATATATATATATATATATATATATGTATATATATTAAGTTTCCTTTAATGTTGTCCTGGATCTTTATAGTTACTAAGCAAACCAGAAAAAAATTTAGGTGAATTGGATTTAATAGCCAGATAGGTTAAGTGTGTAACTTTGACACCTTCTATCAGTAACATGTTAAGATAGAAATTAAGTTTCCTTAATTTTTATGTTAAAGGAGATATTTCGGTAAGAAGAATGAGAACTTCTTAGGACAATTAAAGTCTCAAGTTCTGATTTAAGGGAAGGAATGTGAGTCAGATAAGTATATCAGCAAAAGGAAAATATAGGAATATTTTGGGAAAAAAATTCATTTTGGTTCAGGATATTTCCAGTCATTATTGTAATGAGAACAAAAATTTATGAAATGCGTATGCTACAAGCTTAAGTTAATGTGATAATTCTCATTGGGAGTTTGTTCCTATAGTAAAACACATATGGAAGTTTATTGTATTGAAGATTGAAGTGAAGTATGTATGTCAATAGGACTGTGAGTAAGGCAAAATGTAAATTGTAATAAGCTCCAAATCTCATTGTCTTATCTGAAAACATGGGTTTTGATCAGAGTAATATGGTAAGCAGTTTTCTTACCAGAAGACAAGGATTTAACAAGTCACCTGAGTTGGAGAGACTTTTTAGGAACAGATACAGAAGATGCAGAAGGCCATGGGATGTCTCCAGGGCAGAAGAGAAGAAAGGAGAGACACTGGACCAGTTCATCTCCACCAACTCTCACCTATGTGTACATTGTTTAGTCAGGATATCTGTACTTGCAACTTCCATTTGATTCTGTAGGTGTGACACCCCTTCCTTCTCCTTATGGAAAGGAGGAGGAGAGGGAGAATGAAGATATTCTCCATTGAGAGAAAAGGAGGGAGAATATTGGGTAGCATGATTATATCCTACATGAATCTATACATTCTGTCTAGGGAGAGTCCTATCTCTGATTTAGAGAATGGGGTATTAGTAATGGTGGGAGTAGAAACTAGCTGACAGAAATCATTGTGCAGTCTTTTTGGATTGAATAACTGTTGGACTTGTGGTAGTCCACAGCAGTTTGAGAATTAGCTTCTGGTGCCAGTTTCCCTGGGTCCACCCTAAATTCTCACTTCCTAGTCAGAGGCACACTGTGGCACAGGATTCTGATTCAGAGGAGAGAAACACAAGTGGCATATGACGGAGTCAGTTCAGGGTGACTATTGTCTGTACCAGTCTGGCCAGGATATTTTCCTGGGGAGTAGCAAATATGTGACCATGTCCAGGAGCAGGGTACATATATTCTGGACTGTACAAACTTAAAGAGGTAGGTGGACCGAGACTCATGTGAGATGTAACTATGGTACCTGGATTCCTTGTAAAGAGGAGCAAACTTGAGGTCTTTTTAAGGGAAAGTATGATTATGAGTTAGTATGAACTTACAAGGGAAGTGTGGGAATGGCCATTTGTAAGAAAAATAATTTAAGGACATCAATAAATATATTAGCTGTTCTTGGGAACAATGGCACAAAACCAAGGATTTATTTTAACTAATTTTGGAGACAGTAAGACCTATTTAAAGACATTGGTATAAAAATTTGCCAGTGGAAGGAGGTACAGCAGCTTTGGAAATGTACCTATTATCTGATGATTATATGGCCTATTTAGGAGGGCCCCTTGGAAGTAAGGATGAACAGTATTATCCATTTGTTGGAATCCAGGAAAGTATAATGCCTGGAAGACCAACCAGCATTAAAGGGACATTATTGGATTTGTGGGACTACTGCATATACTCATTTGTCCAAAGGCTGGTCATGGAGTGGCTATATAGGATTGTTAAAGCCAAAATTTTTCTTTCTGCCTGGAGAAGGAGGAGACCACTTAGGGGTAAGGTTATATGAGGGCCACATTAACTAAGATTGGGGATGCCAATGGGTGGTGAGATACAAGGACCCCAGAAAGAATTATCTAGACTTAAGGGTCTACTACCTGGGCACAGGATGGGAGTTGGGACTATGGAACACCAATTTATATCCTGATTAGATTGTAAGCTGTAGTGGAAAAATTACCATTTAGACAGCTAGGGTCTTGACTTTGCTGGCTGGTTAAGTCATACAAACAAATCTGTTGATTGGAGAAGGAGGAGTTTGTTATAATTGATTCTATCCAGTTGCTGCCTAAAGATAGATGTCATTAGGCAAGTAGCAAAAGACATCAGAAAGTTGACATATGCTCCCACACAAACCTGGAAAATAGGACAGATCCATGTCTCTGATAATGAGGAAGTAAAAATCTTAATAGAAGGAAAAGTCAGTAGTTATGTCAATAACAAGGATTGTGATTCAAGCAAGAAATCACTAATAAGGTATGAGACCCCAAATTCTTATTATAAAAGAAAAGGGGGAAATGTGAGGAAAATGTGGATATTTGGGTTTCACAAGAATGTGAAGGGAGGATTGATAGTTTACATTAGGAAGAATGGGATCTGCCTATATTGTTGCCTATGGGCAGGTACTTAACAAAAGATTTAGCCTCCATTTGCTAAAAAACTGATGAGATTACCCCATCAGTTTTTAACTTAACCTAGAATCTTGACCTTCTCCTTTGCACATACTCAAGGATATCTAGCTGTTCTTGCTCATTAGTATAATGAGCAGGGTGGACCAAATGTATGGGAGCCAATGAATCACTTGGATTGTGACCCCAGACTATGGTTGGCATGAGGGGGTAGGAAGAAACTCTTTCAAAGTACATAAAAGACCTTATCTTTTGGGATTTCCCTGCCCCTCTCTTTCCCACCATTAGAGAGATGTCCTATTTTGTTAGGATATCTTAATAAAAACCATTTTCATCACTCTGAAAAAAACAACTGAAATAAAAACATAGACCATAGGTCACCTTTCTATCGATAGTTGACTAACATTCCTTTTAATTCATAACTGAAGTCACTGTGTGATCATTGGCAAATCAAAGAAGTTTCAAAATCATGTTTTGACTTGACAAATTTTTATTTTGAGATATTTCTTTCCTAGACAGGAAGATATCAGGGCAGCTAGGTGCCATAGTGGATAAAACACCTGCCCTGGAGTCAGGAGTAACTGGGTTCAAATCCAGTCTCAGATGCTTAATAATTACCTAGCTGTGTGGCCTTGGGCAAGCCACTTAACCCATTTGCCTCGCAAAAAAGGAAGATATCTCCCAATAACTAGAATTATGTGGTCATTAATAGACTCCTGGAGATAAAGAAGGAAATTAGATGTCTTCAGATGAAAGATGAAGTGGACAAGATTTTTATTGTTTACTTTTTATTTTTATATTTGTTTGTAAGGGTTGTTTAATTAAAAGGGACTGTCACTTTTATTAAAAAAATTAAGACAATAGGGCTAAGTGACTTGCTCAAGGTTACACAGCTAGAAAATTATTAAGTATCTGAACCTGGATTTGAACTCAGGTCCTCCTGACTCCAGGGCTGGTACACTATCCACTATACCACCTCGCTGCCCCTGGACTGTTGCCTTTTGATCTGTGTACCTTTCCTTATGAACCAGTAAATGCACACATCTTGTGACCCTGATAAGACCTTATGTTGCCTGCCTAATCTTCCAGTAATCCCAGGTCTAAAAGAGATGCTAACTCTTCTTCCAATATGCCCCTCATATTTTTTTCTTCTATACCTCTTTACTTAATCTATAGCTGACATATGTGGTCATCTTTAAACAAAATGGGGTAAATTTAAAAAGTGTAATAATAATAACAACAATGTTTCACAACTATATTCCTGGTAAAAAGGCTGAATTCTTTTAACAGTTCTCAGTCTTTATATCTTGATCACATCTTTCACTAGATGTAAAGTGAAGATTTGTGATTATTTACCCCTCTGTTAATCACAAACTGGGAAGACAATGATCAGGATGCCTTCATGATGCTTAAAGTCTTGGAAGAGACTATAGTTCATGAGGTAAGGATGATGGTCTCTGAGGAGCAGTTGGGCAATTTAAGATTGCTCAGTCTACATTGTTAGACAACCAATAAAATTAATGGTTTCAATTATATTTTGCTTTTAGATAAATTTCTCCTTCTCTCTCAGTTCAGGGTGGTCACCTTTAACAGATGGCCCCAACCTATAAGTTAATGGTCAAACTCAGAGAATAAAACTATGTCAAACCTATGTTTTCAGTCATTTTATTTTAATGCTATATTTTTAAGATTTACAGGTTTGAGATTCACACCATACTTTATCATATTGTACATTTTTCATTGATTCTGAATACATTTGGAGGACTTTCCAAATCCTCCTCAACCATCCAAGCCCAAAGTCTGATTCAAACACCCACTATCCCTTCCACTGTATTTTTGAAATGCCCTTTACTTAGACAACAAAATTTTCTTCATTATTAATTTTTTTCCTCTCTCATTCCTTCAGTCTACTAGCTATAGCTCACACCTGGTTTCTTCTTTAAAGATATAGCCTCCCAGGCACCTTCTCTAATCTTGGCTATATTTTCACACATCACCCTCAGCTAACATATATGGGAAGGTAATTTCTTTCATTTTTCCCAAATCTCTTCCTTATTAATGTCTCTTCCTTTGAGGTACATGATTTTAATACCTATCACCCAATCAGAATCTTGGCAGCAATTGTCTACAGACCTAGATCACTCTTCCCTTACTTTCACAGTTGATTATATAAATGGCTTGAATTTTTTCCCTCTCCAATTCTTGACCTCATTGAAATGAATTTCAATTTAAATATGCACTCTACTTCAAACACATTTGACCATACAGTTTCTCAATGGACTCATTTCCCTTGCCCTACTGTTTGAGCTTACATTGGCCACCCCCAAGAATGGCCATATCCTTGATTTTGTCATCTTCCACAAATATCCCACCTCCATGTTCATGAATCTCCAAATTCACTTTCTCTATTGTGTTTCTATTTCTGACTTCCTTTACTTAACCTTGTTCTTCATTCCTAATGTGATCTCAAATTCGTCTATCTCTCACTTCTCTCCCAGGTCATCTCACCTGCTTTAGTAACTTTATCCCCAACTTGCTTTTTTGGTGAACCACTAAGTTCTATACTTTTCTCCTCTCTTGAATTCTTAGGCTGATCATCATTTCACTAATTATGTTTTGCCACACCACAGATTGGGAGAATTCATTCCATTTTCCACCTTTGCTCTTCCACTTCAGCTGCTGAAAGAAAGTAGAGAAATTCACAAAACCATTTCTAATGAATCGACTACCAAATAAGGTTACACACTCCAACTGCACCCTCATTTATGCTTGCAAAATGGACTATACCTCTCTTACCCACTCAGTAGTGCCACTCTCCATAGCATTTCTTCCAAGCTTTTTAATCTCTTCTCAAACCTCTCAGGGCTCCTAAGGTGTCAGCTGAAGATCTTCAACTTTTGCTGAAAACAATTAAAACCATTCACCCTGACCTCTTTTTTCTCTCATCTATCATTTTAATACAACACTATGCCTTCATACAATGTCTTCTTCACCACTGTATTGCTTAATAATGTGTCCTTACATGTTAACTGGACCAGGTGCTTTACCTACTCTTGCAGACTGTTTCCTTTGTCATTGCCATTATATCATTAATTTAGATTCTCTCCTTTTCTACTGGCTTATTCCTTTATCAACATATATCCCTTTTGCCTTTTATAGCTAACCTCTTTGAAAGGACTATTTACAAATACCACTTTCAAATGCTTGTTAGTAATGTTTTATAATTTGACTCCCAAACACCAATATTGCTGTCTTCCATATTAGCAGATGAAAAGGATATAGTCCGAGATTTCTTCAGTAGAATATTATAGATCAGAAATAGTTGAACTGTGTGTTATGTCTCTTCTGCCCTCCTCCCCTGACAAGCAACTTAATGTTACCTTGACCAAAATGTAAAGAAAAAACTGACCCAGTCTTATCTGGATTGAAGTCCAGAAGATTCTACATTCCTTGTCCTGGAGGGAGAGAACCTGTCTCTGAATTATATGCTTTTTCTTTAGATTAATCTATGAATCTAGATTGTGAAGACCACATATGTTCCTCACTAATGAGTATGTATCAGTGGGGGGGGGCGATTGTGTTATAATAAATAGATTTTGGATCCCTTGCTCTTACTTAGATCCCTTATCTTATTCTCTCTCCTTGTTTTAAGGCAGAGTGGGGTTTGATTCTTGAGAATTGAATAAAACTTTTCTCTTCATACCTTGAGAAATATTCAAATTATATTTAAGTGGGTAAATTCTTCTTACACAGTTGGGGGATCCTCTCAGGGATTACATGCCCATTGGGGGCCATTTCCCTCTCAGAATTTGGCAAAAAAGATGCCCCTGCCCAAATTCAGCAGTTTGCTATTTTCTAGGGGTTTTGGTTTCCCCTCTGTGCAGGTGACCCTAAGTGGAGAGACTTTGTAGGAAGAGAAAAGCAAATCCATGGCAAAAACCTGACTGGTCAGTGGGGACAGCAGTTGGTAACTTCTGTGCACGGGGACCAAAAAGAAGGTAAGACCTTGGAATATGCTAGATTCCTGGAGGGTCAGGACTATTTGGGTGACTGAGGGTTGGAGGTGACCCCACCATATTGGGCTTAAGAGACTCGGTTCTAAAGGCACTTGTTCCTGAGAGGTCTCTGTTAATATTTAAAATGGGAAGAGCTCAGTCCTAGCCTTCCCCTGTGGTAAATAAGGCAAATATGACTAAAAGATAAAGGGAAAAGTAAGAAGAAAATGATTAAGTATTGTTGTTTTGTATGGGGAAATAAATACATAGGAGAAGGAGCACATTTGATCTGCCTTTGGGAGGGAGAGATCGTCAGACATGATGCTGAAATCTCGCCTCACGGCATTCCTGAGGCATCAGGAATTTGCCATTGGCCTGTGTTTGCTGATATATGTTGAAATTGTCAGTTTAGAAAATTCTGTTGCGTTTGTGTGATGGGTGTCTGTGCCCTGTCTGTTTTATGTATTTAGCTTGACAATTAATTTGTGTGATTGGTTTCTCTATTGATTTGTTAAATGAGGAGGAAAGTTCCAAAAAAGTCATTTTTGGGTTGCCTCATTTAAACTGCTGTTCTTTGTTCTTTTAGTCACCTGGATGTTTAGGCAGTATTCATCTAACTCTCTCACTGGCTCTCCCCCTGATCCTGCTTTCTGTCTATATTTAAGTGGGTAATAATGATCCCTTCCTCCTCATCCTTGCATTGTCTCTTTAGCACTTCCCAGAGGGATTTTTTTTTAATTTTTATTTAAAAAAAGTAATGGATTATGGTGTTAAATTGACTGAGACCAAAATACCCATCCTGCTATTCTACCATTATGAGAAGCCCCCCTTCCCCATTTATGTTCCCTTCTCTTTCCTTTTCTCCATGATTCTGTGCTGCCAGACTGTTCCCTCCTCTCTCCCTCTTTTAGAAAAAGGACTAAGAGAGAGAAATAGTTACTTCAGGAAGAATTAGTAAGATAAGTGTTCAAAGGTACCTTATTTTGAAGTTAAAGAAACAAGAGACAGTGAATATTGCCAAATATGTTAAACAAAGAAATCATAGAAAGAAATGCTATTTTAATTTGAAAAAGTTGTGGGAAAATAAATTTCAGATAGACAAGAGAGTCAGATCAATGTTAAAGTATATAATGTGGTTACAAAGATATGCCAGTAAAGGGGAAACTAAATAGTTAATTTTTTTCCCAGAATGATATGGTAACATTGCAGCTCCAGGAGCTTATCAATATAAATTCTGATAATATTAGTTATTACAGAAAATTATGGGACATGTAAGGATTTAAGAATAGAAGATCACCCCCCCAAAAAAAAGGATTGTCCCTCTATAAAAGTCATTCATCTTACTCTATTTGAGCAAGGGGGGCAGGCAATACTCTAATTAGGCTAAGGGATTTTTTTTTAGGTTTTTGCAAGGCAAACGGGGTTAAGTAGCTTGCCCAAGACCACACAACTATGTAGTTATTATTAAGTGTCTGAAGCAGGATTTGAACTCAGGTACTCCTGACTCCAGGACTGGTGCTCTATCCACTGTACCACCTAGGCACCCCTAAAGGATTTTTGAATGACTGTTTGCCCTCTCTAAGGTTTTAGCATCTATAATCAAGAAGTGGAATAGAAATAGAAAAGAATAGAACCTTGGAATAGAAAATGTATTGTGAAAAATGGAATCAAATCTGAGGTTTATATAGCTATATAAGCTATGTGCTTCTAGTTCAGAATAGTATGAATTAAAGTCAACAAGAACTAAAGAAACGGAATGGTGGAAAATTATTTTGAGGGAAACTGTGTGCTATATAGTCTGGGTTAGACGTTTGGAAAGAAATGGAAAGAAAATCCAGACAGAGACAACTGGGGTTTTTGAACCATTTATTAAGTATGGAAATTGGTTAAAGCATGTAAACAGAAGGTTTGAGCAGGTTTGACTTTGCATAAAAAAGATGGATTTTGGAAACTTTGGAAAATGTTTTATAGATCATTGTAAACAAAAGGAAAATATGGAACTATAAATCTATAGGGAGATATATATTTATATGAGATTGGACTGGTTTTTTGGAGGGTAAATGGGGTTAAGTGGCTTGTCCAAGGCCACACAACTAAGAAATTATTAAATGTCTGAGGCCAGATTTGAACTCAGATTGGACTGATTTTTTTTCAAAAAAACTGCATTAAATTGCCACTTTTTTCCAACGTTTGGCAGTGAATTGATTGGAAAAGTAATAAACCCCATAAAGTAAAAAGTTTGATATGAAAGCAGTTGCTAGGTAAATTTTAATCTTATTATGTTATTATTGATTCTATAACATGCTAATGTAAAGATACATGTAAATTGAATTAAGGGCTTTGTAAAAAAATGGGGTTTTGATTCTGATGTTTTATGGGCCCTCCAGTGGCATGGGAGTCAGGACAGACTTGTGAGTTATGTGTTCTTAATTAAGTTTAGTGCATATTACTTTGGTATCTCCAATTGTAGGGAATCTCCAATTCCCAGAACATAGAATGTTCTAATATTAAGAAATGATGGTCAGTGAGGATAGAAAGCTCTTATAAGTGAGAATTGCACTGATAAAGATAAGAAAAATTTGTAAACATTTTAGGATTTGAAAAGAAAATGATTTAAGGGTAATTTGAATATGCCTTTTGGAATATAAGAGAAATATAAAGAAAATCTTGTAGTTATAGGAAGGGTTTTTTTTTTAGCAACAATTAGTCTTAAGAATTCTTTGTATTTAAAGTTTTAGGGAGTAAAGGGAACACACATTTAATTGAAATATGCTATGTACAATTAGTAAACTTTGTATAACAGCAGTTTAAGCTATGCTTTTAAAGATTTTACAGCTGTTTTTGTAACAACAAATTATGAATGAATTGAAATTTCATCTCTCACATTTGTAAAGATTTGTTATAAAAAAATAGAGAATACCTTACCAATGGGTTATATATCTCAAGGTCTTTTTGGCCCAGAAAATTTGTGAAAGATTTTGTTTTTCACCTCATCTTTATGGAAAGGAATATAGATATGTGAGATCAATATAGCTTATTCATTATCTGTTAAAATGAGTAAATTATACATATAACTGTAACACTGTCATGGGTTAAGTATACATTGGGCTCTTGAAATTATTGTGTAAAACATTGATAGAGGATCTTATTTTCTTTGAAAATAGAAGTGTAGGGGCAGCTAGGTGATGCAGTGGATAGAGCACCAGCCCTGTAGTCAGGAGTATCTGAGTTCAAATCTGGCCTCAGACAATTAATAATTACCTAGCTGTATGGCCTTGGGCAAGTCACTTAACCCCACTGTCTTGCAAAAACTGAAAGAAAATGGAAGTGTATTTGGAAGAAGAGATAAAATAAGCTCATAAAGCAAAAATTCAGAAGAGAGTTGCATGTAAAAGATACTTAATTATAAGATTACCTTTAAGAGAATCTATTGCTTTATGTTGCTTTAAGAAAATGAGATGTCAGCATGTTATATTTCATGTAGGTTAAGAATTTAATGTTTACAGTATATCTTAACTGCAAGATACCCTTTCCAATGATGTTGAATAAATTTGAGGGGCTTTAGAAAATGATTGGGAAATTAAAATTATGTAATCATAATTAGATGGCTTATCAATAAGTAAAATGTTGAATAGTGTTATCAAACATGTGATTTACTTTTGGAAATATAAACTATTTTACTGTCATGAGGCCAAAGGCTGAGTGGTGCCATTTAGGGGATGGAAGTATTTTTATACCAGAAGCTCTGGGGAGGGAATAAGTATAGAATATGGAAGAGATCTTAGGCCCTGAATTCTCAAACCCCATTCCACCTCACACCCCTGTCGCCAGGCCCTGTCTGTTCCCCTTTGAAAGATTCCTTGGCTGAATAAAAGGGGAGAAGGAGGCAGCAGGAGGATGGTGGAATGTTGGCAGAAAAATTCTTATCCCATAAACAATAGGAAGAGAGACAGAAAAAACTCCTGCAGCAGATTTTGAGTATCTCTTGGTTTTGTTGACCCATTTTTTAGGATGGGAGGAAGCAAATGAAACAGCCTTGGGACTAGTTTAAAAAAATTCTGACTGAGCTCCTCCTCGATTTGGCCTCCTGCTAGGAATGAGGTCAGACAATGGCCTTCCCTTTACAGCTAAAATCTCTCAAGGAATACTCCAGATGGTGGGAGAACTTGACTGCTTTTTGAATGTTTAGAAAATAACCTTATTTAATGAATTCTGGTGACAGGGACACTCAGAGTAGATATATGTGGTCACCTGGATATCTAATTAGGCAAAACAACTATTTTAGATCACGTGACTTTTAATCAATTTTCTTTTTTTTTTGTCTGATACCAGGATGGTCAGCAAAAGGAAATGCTACTGGGTAAATGTCATGTTTTTGCAGCCAAGGAAGCCAAGATGTCAGGTGAAAGGGATTTGCAGACAAAAGGGCAGCTTCTCAGTGTGGCCTGATGTTGGACCCCTTTGACTTGATTGTCCCCAAATGACATTTGCATAATGTCTCACCTGGAAGAATAAATCTGGTCTAAAATATCTGACTTATCCAGATGACCTCGGTCTGGACACTGATATTCAATCCTTATATCTATAAGGGAATTTTCCTTTGATGTCCTGGATCCTTATGGCTACTAAGCAAACCAGAAAAAGAAGTTTTAGGTGAATTAGATCTAATAGCCAGTGATAGGTTAGGTGTGTTAGGTGTGTGACTCTGACATCTGATATCAACTACATGTTAACATAGGAATTAAGTTCCTTTAATTTTATTTAGAAGGGATATTTAGGGAAGAAGAATGGGAAATTCTTAGGATAATTACAATTTTAAGGCCTAGCTTAAGGGAAGGAATATGAGTCAGATAAGGATATCAGGAAAATGAAAATCAATGGTATACTTGGTAATATTTTTAAAAAATCATTTTAGTTAAGAATGTTTGAGTCATTATTGTAATAAGAGCAAAGGTTAAGATTGTTTAATTTTTTTTACTTTTTTAGGTTTTTTGCAAGGCAAATGGGGTTAAGTGGCTTGCCCAAGACTACACAGCTAGGTAATTATTAAGTGTCTGAGACCGGATTTGAACCCAGGTACTCCTGACTCCAAGGCCGGTGCTTTATCCCCTATGCCACCTAGCCACCCTGTGATTGTTTTATTTTTAAACCATATGCTGGATACTCTGAACTAAGATGACTGTTGAATGTATACATGCTTAAGTCAGTATGATAATTCCCATTGGGAGTTTGCTCATATAGTAAAACATAATGAAAGTTTATTGTGTTAAAGTGAATTATGTGCATCAACATGGCAATAAGGCAAAAATATAAATTGTAATAATCTCCAAAATCTCATTGTCTTGTGATGAAAACATGTGTTTTGATCTGAGTAAAATGTTAAGCAGTTTCGTTAGCAGAAGACAAAGTCTCAACCAGTCAGCTGAGCTGGAGAGGACTTTTTGGAACAGATTCAGAAGATGCAGAACGACATCCAATGTCTCCAGGGGAGAAGACAAGAGAGGAGAGACACTGGACCAGTTCATCTTCACCATTTCTCGCCTATGTGTACATTGTTTATCTGTAACTTCCCTTTCATTCTGAAAAATGTGGCCAGCTGAAGGTTTCAAGGGGTTGAGCAAACATGAAAGAATTCACTTAGAAAATCAATTGTGAAGCAGAGGAGAGAAACACCAGTGGCATATGACTAAGTCAGAACAGGGTGACTATTGTTTATAACTGACTGGCCAGGACATTTGCCTGGGGAGTAGCAAATGTCTATACATGTCCAGAAGCTGGGTGCTTATATTCTGGACTGTACAACGTAGAGATAGGTGGCCTCAGACACATGTGAGATTAATGATAGTACCTGGATCCCTTGTAAAGATGCACAAAATGGGGACTCATTAAGGGAAATGATGACTACGAATTAATGTGGACTTGCAAGGAAAATGAGGATGACCAGGTGGACCAGCAATGTGAGTTTATATTACAGAAATTTGAAGAAATCTCATCAAAATAAAGAGGAGGGATTGAATGGGATAAAGTCTGATATTTCTTCAGTAGAATATTATAGATCAGGAATAGTTGAACTGTGTGTTATGTCTCTTCCGCCCCTCCTCCCCTGACAAGCAACTTAATGTTACCTTGACCAAAATGGAGTAAACTGACCCTGTCTCATCTGGATTGAAGTGCAGATATTTCTACATTCCTTGTGCTGGAGGGGGGAAATATGTTTTTGTTTGAATTATATGCTTTTTATTTGGATTAATTTGTGCATCTAGATTGTGAAGACCATATTCCTCACTAATGAAGATGGGTCAGTGGGGAGGGGAATCACGTTAGGATAAATAGATTTTTGGATGTCTTGCTCCAGTACCTCACTATCCCTCCTTGTTATAAGTCAGAGTAGAGTCCAATTCATAAGGATTGAATAAAACTGTTCTCTTCATACCCTGAGAAATACCCAAATTTTATTTATGTGGGTAAATTCAGCTCACACTGTAGAGAATTCTTACTTGCAGAAGCAATATTATCTTCTCCATCCTCAATCTGCCCAAATTGTCTTTATTCCTTTGACACTGCTAATCATGTTTTCTTCCTTGATATTCTTCTGCTTCTAAGTTTTTCTCTTCATCTCTCCTCTGGCTGTCTTCAATATGAACCTAACTATTCCTCATTCTCCTTTAGCAGATCTTCATTCAGATAATGTCCTCAAAGTCTAAATGTCACACACAGTTCTGTCTTTAACCCTCTTCTCTTCTCTTTATACGATTTCTTTTGTGATTTCATCAACTTCCATGTATTTACTGTACTCTACATCTGCTCCTGTCATCTACATTTCAGGAGAAATCACCATCATCTTCTCTGTCCCTCAGACTAATGACGTAGGTGTTATCTTTGACTACATACAGTCTCTCATTCCATATGTCAAAACTATGTCCAAAGTCTTCTGTTTCTTATTTTGCAAAATCTCTCCAATATGCCCCTTTCTCTCCTCTCATCGTGTTCACCACACTCCTACAAGCTTTCATCACCTCTTACATATACTACTCTTGCATTAGAAGACTTTGTTCTTGTGTCTACTGTTCCTCAAGTCTCTCCTCATCCCAATCCATTTTTCATTCAGCTAGGAAGCAGATTGTCCTAAAGCACAAGTCTATCCATGTTATTCCTCCTCCTTAATAAACTCCAGTGCCTCTATACAACTTCAAGGATCAAATACAATATTATCTGTGTTTGGCGTTCAATGCCCATCGTAACCAAGCAGTCTGCTAGTTTTCCTATTTCCTTATACCTTACTCCCTTTCCACTAGTTTTTTGATCTTGTGACAATGGTCCTCTTGCTGTTCTATGGCCAAGTCATGCTATCTTTTGACTCCCATCATTTTCTTTGCCTATCCAATATGCTGGCATGATTTCCTTCCTTACTTCTAATACTAGTTCCCATTGGTTTCCAAATGCCTCTCAATTGGGTTGCACTCCTTCTCTAAGTGAATTCTGAATTATCCTGGATACACTTTTATTTTGTTTGCTTCTTAAGAATCTTATTAATTTATAAGCTAGTTAGGTCAGGATAGGATTTTTTGTCCTCTTCTCCATCTCCAGCACATAGCATAGTGCCTGGCACTTAATAAATGCTTATTGACTTGCTAATGTGGTCCCCTCTAATTATTAGACCATCAAACCATTCCCCTTCCTTTTGTTGATGTGTTATATAGGTATTTGGATGCACATGTGTGTCATGCTGCAGAGGTCCTCATTTTTGTCTTTATGACCTCAGAACCTAGAGCAATTCCATGCAATATAATATGTGCTTAAGAAATGTCTTTTTGAGCAATTATTTGCTTTCCAGTTTCATAATGGTCTTTCATTACCATCTTTTGTGTCCTATAAGTACATTGCAGTTCATTTAATGTGCCTTTTGAGACCCACCTGCTTCCTTGTGGCCAATTCTATCATTACAGTTTTAGTCTGCCATTGCATGTCCAAACCCTGGTACTACATTTCCTCCCTTTTTAAATTCTATTTTTAACAGGTTTTTTTTAACTTCTGAGAAATAACTTGTGTTTAGAAAATTAGAATAGAGACAAATGAAACCCTGAAGTATGCAAGGAATTCTTTCACCTGAAATAGAAATTCAAACTGAATTGTCATCATTCATATTATCCTTTTTAAATTTAATCTTGTCACCAGAGACACAATAATGTTTAAAATATAACAGCAGTGAAGTGAAATGGAGCAGCTTCTCTCTATAGTTCCTGCTCCTGGGTAATGTTAATTCCCCACTCATAAAGGAAAACTGTGGAAAAATAAGACTATGGTGGATCTGAACATTGAAAGTAATTTATGCAATAAGTATTAAAATATGATTGAGAAAGTCATACCAGTTGGAATCAGTTCCTAAATGCTTCCAACAACTGATTGTTACATTTCCAGGAGTTTTTCAAGGTGATTGATAAACAACTAGAGCATAGTTTAATCAGCTCTTGAAAAGACAGTTATTTGTTACTTGAAAAGAATTGGAATTTGCCAAAAGGATCAACATTCCTCCAAGACCAATGTAGAATTGTTGGGGTCCAGGCTCCTTGGGGTCCTTGGAACCTGACAGGAGGGATAGAGTCAGCAAAATGAGTTGAGTCAACAAGGAGGTAAAGGCAGGAGCAGGTTGACTGACTGTCAGCTGCTAGGATTTATTTTTATAGTCTCAGAATCATGTATGTTTCAAGCAAGCAAGCTAAGATCATTTCCTTGATTACAAGAGTATACAATTTTCATCATCAGTCATATAGTTCATATGTTTACAAGTTTTAATCATGTGATTACAAGTTTAATTAATAATCATATAGTTAATTGATTTCTTATCGCTATTCAGACCATGATCACCTCAACCTGTCTGTTACCTTATTTACTACATTGTATAATTGTTACTTCATTTAAAGTTATTAATTAAGCAATTCTTTTAATGGAAAGTTTTTTATATTTTTTGTGTAAGTATTGTTTTTCGATACACTTCCTTAACAATCTATAGTGAGGGTCTTTATGCTTGTCCACCCATCCATTAACTCTTACAATAACCAATTTTTCTTTCAGGCCTTGTTGGTAGAAACCACAGTTTCTGTGACTTTTTTATTCTTTCCCATGAAACTAAGGCTGCTGGAGTTCACATATCGGTCACCTGTACTAAATAATTTCTCACCATCTTTTTCATATATTCCTGTGTATGGTAAGGGGGGCAAAACTATTAATTTCCCTGGAATTTTATCTGACCCATCTTGTATCTGTATTCCCTGTATATATTCTGACATCTTGGAATTCCTAGTGTTGGGTTTTCCAGAGATTTCATAATGTTGAAGCCTTTTGTATGCCTCAGGGAGAGGCAGTCCTGTTAAATTTGGACAGAGTTTACAATCTGTTTTATTCAAGGAATTTTTCTGAAATCCTTCCTTTATAGTCATTCCACTATTAGGGTGAGTAAATATTGCAATCAATAATAAATCTATAAATATTGTTATGCATGGAATCCCTATATATATTGAAGAAGGAAATGTTGTTCCATCAGGCAGTGTGACTGCCTTGAGTCTTCTTGCTGTGACTGTGTCAAACAGCTTAGAGACCCTGGCTCCCAACATAAAATTACTCTTATTTTTGGATCTGCAAGAGCTAGAGTAATAGTGAGAATTTAGTAGAGGTTTAATAATTATTTATTGAATAATTAAGGATTATATTGGTATATAGGCAGGGTTATGTTGACATCCTGTTTCTAATCAGGATCATTTTGCTCACTGAAAACATAGTTGAGCACTCATCTTTTTGTGGTCATTTCAGATATTACAGCTAGTATTATATTTTGACCCTTTCAACACACTATTTTACTGGACTTTGCTCACATTTGGTTACTCTCTTGCTGTTCAGTTAACTAGAAGGGACTTAAAGGAATGTGAAGATTTCTGAGGTAAATCAAGTAATGACTATCTTCAATGCTAATTAAAAATTCAGACTCTCTCATCACAGATAGGATAGATGTGAAAATTATTTCTTTGATTTGCTGTTTGACCCACTCAATTTCTACAATTAAGCTATTTAGTTTCTAATTCACTTTTGGTCTGCCATTCCATGACCCTTTGTTACATGTAATTTTTATTGCATCATGATGTGAGAGATAAGCATGTATTATTTCTGTCTTTCTGTACTGGATTATAAGGTTATTATACCTTAGGATATGATCAATGTTGTCACAGGTATCATATAATCCCAAGAAATAGGTATATTCTTTTCTATCCCCATTAAGTTTTCTCCAGTGGTCTATCATATATAAATTTCCTAAGATTTCATTCATCTTCCTAACTTCCTTCTTTTTCATTTTGTGGCTAGAGTTATCTAGTTCCATGTGAGGGAGATTGAGGTTCCCCCATTATTAAAGATTTCCTGTCTATCTTACCTTGTAATTCACTCAGCTTTTCCTTGAGGAATTTGGATGCTATACTACCAGGTACATATATGTTTAATAATGATATAGCTTCAGGATGTTTTTTTCTTCCATATCCTATTTTTGTTATTTTTTGCAAGGCAATGGGGTTAAGTGACTTTCCCAAGGTCACATGGCTAGGTAATGATTAAGTATCTGAGGCCGTATTTGAACTCCGGTCCTCCTGACTCCAGGTCTGGTGCCCTATCCACTGCCACCTAGCCACCCCGTCCATATCCCTTTAAATGAGATTCATTTTTGCTTTATTTGAGATCAGGATCGTTACACCTGATCTTCTTTTTTTTTAATTTCAACTGAAGCATGTTGTATTTTTCTCCATTCTTTTGCCTTTACCCTGTGTGTATTTCTCTGCTTCAAATGTGTTTCTTACAAAAAAACATATTGAAGAAATCTGATTTTAATCCATTCTACTATCCAATTCCAGTTTACGGAACAGTTCATCCCAATTCACATTTATATTTAAGATTACTAATACTGTATTTTCCTCCATGCTATCTTTCCCCATTTATATTTTTCACTTTTATTTCCTCTTATTCCTCCTCACCAAAGGATTCATTTCCTCCTTTTATTTTTAAATTTAATTTTCAATATATTTTAACTTATAACTTTGCCTTCATTTTTCTTAGTACATTCTTTCCTAATCTTTCCCTTCCACCTTCCCTGTAAAGTCGGATAGATTTTTAAACCCAAGTGAGAATGTATCTTATTTCCTCTTTGGACTAAATCTATTGAATAGAATTTAATTAGTGTTCACACCTTTTCTTTCCCTGTAAAATTATAAGTCTTTGTACCTCTTAAGTTGATGTTATTTATCTTTCAAGTACTATTAATCAGGTATCATCAATCACAGTTTGTTTAATCTCAAAGTTTTATCGAAGTAACATCCCAGATTGCTTGATTGCTTGATTGTTTGATAACCAGCATTGCCTCAAAATCACTCAGTTTCTTCTCCTCTTCTGTCTCATTAGAAGTACATTTTTCAAGTCTTAAATTATATCAAATTATAATCATTTCTTTACCTTTTCCCCTTTTCAAGTACCCTTCAAGAACACACAATTCTCATGAGACAAAATATCATCCAAAGTCAAATCATTTCATGAACTATTTGTACCCCTCGCCCAAGCATATTTTCTCCCACACATTCCCCCTTCCTCACCCAGTGTACTTAGCCATTGTTAAGTAAAGTATGAATTAAGTACAATGTTAGTTTAACTATAAGGATCTGAAAGGGCTCTAAGTCCTAGGCTGCTCTTAATGTCTCATGTAAGAACTTTACAATTGATTGCAAGATATGGGAAACACTAACTCAGAACTTCCCAGCTTATAATGGCCTCATCAGAGAAAGTGTGAAGCTTTGTGAACACAGCAGAATTAGACTAGGTCAAAGGAAACTGAGTCACTTAAATTTAGAGTAAAGACCCCTGATTTTCATCAAGGCTTTTTTTTTTTATCTCAAACATAATGATGTCATCTGGATCTCTTTAATGGAGAGACAATATCCAACCAAACCCATAACCTCCAAGTTCCATCTCTTCAATTATATTTGTCCCTTTAATTATCCTAAAAGAAATACAATTCTCAAGAGTTATAAGTGTTATATCTTCCTGTTAGTCTTGTATATAATTTGAAGGTACTGAAAACATTTTTTTGCTTTGTTTTGTCCTTCCCCTTTTCATTTACCCTTTTAATACATCTCTTAATTGTGTATTTGGTGATTGAATTCTCTGTTCAGTTCAGGTATTTTTGTGAGGGAATTTTGGAAGTCCTCTCTCTCGTTGAACATCCATATACAGTTTTTGCGTCTTGTTTTTACGTGACTTCTCCCTAGTGCTGAAAAGAATGTTTGGAATAGTTTCTAACTTGTTAGAAGCTATTCTTTAGGGACATCTAGGTGGCATAGTGGATAGCATACTAACCCTGGAATTAGGAGGACCTGAGTTCAAATCCGGTCTCAGACTCTTAATACTTACCTAGCTATGTGACTTTGGGTAAGCCACTAAACCTCATTGTCACAAAAACCAAAAGAATAGTTATTTCTAATTCCTCATTTGGAACTGTTCAAATCATTCATTGTAATGATCCCTTGGCAATTTTCTAAATAAAATAAAAAAGATCATTATTTCCTTATTTATTTATTTTCCTATTACAGGCCAAGATAGTTTTCAACATTCATCCTTTTTGCAAGTTTTTGAGTACTGCATTTTTCCACCATCCTCCATTTCCACCACCCTCTTCATGGCAGCAAATAATCTGATATAGGCTATACATGTAAAATCACCTTTAAAATATTTCTATATTAGTGTAGTTGTGAAAGAAGAATGAAAACTAAGGGGAAAATGCAAAAAAGGAAGAAAAAACATAAAAGAAGTTTTTAAAAAGTGAACATAGCATGGTTTGCTCTTCATTCAGAATCCATTGTTTTTTCCTTTGGATGTGGATGCCATTTTCCATAACCTGTCAGTCAGGAATGACCTTGATCACAGAACTCCTGGAAGGACTTGAGATGATCATAGTTACTCATCTCAAAATGATACTGTTAATGTCTATATTGTTCTTTTCTACTCAATTCATTCAGCAACAGTTCATGAAAGCCTTTGCATACTTTTATGAAATTTGGCTGCACATGATTTCTTCTAGAACTATAGTACTCAATAGTCTTCATATACTATAAGTTGTTTAGTCATTTTTTAGGGTTTTTTTGCAAGGCAAATGGGGTTAAGTGGCTTGCGCAAGGCCACACAGCTAGGTAATTATTAAGTGTTTGAGACGGGATTTGAACCCAGGTACTCTTGACTCCAGGGCCGGTGTTTTATTCACTGCGCCACCTAGCAGCCCCATAGATATGGTTGGTTCTTATCCTTAACTATTTTTTTTAGGTTTTTGCAAGGCAAACAGGGTTATGTGGCTTGCCCAAGGCCACATAGCTAGGTAATTATTAAGTGTCTGAGACTGGATTTGAACCCAGGTGCTCCTGACTCCAGGGCCTGTGCTTTATCCACTATGCCACCTAGCCACCCTATTTAGTCATTCTTTAACTGAGATGCACCCCCTCAATTTTCATTTCAGAAAATTTTTTAAATGTCTCCAAATAAAATTGATTCTATTTATCATGTCTGATATAAAAAAAGTTTTAGTTACTGCTCAAGAACTGTCACTGAAATCATTAAAATGGGTCCAATACTGGGGAATTGGGGAATGGCTGTTTTTTTTGAAAAATTGACTCAGTCCTTTGTCAGAAACACTAGCTGAAATAAGTGGTGTGTTCTTTAGGAAGTTCTACTACTACATGTCACCTTTATCCAATATTCCATATGAATTCTTACTCATTTATTTCCCAGTTATGTTATATAAAGTGATTGTTGCCATTCACTTGAGACATTTTTGATTATTCATGACTCCCTTTGGGAGTCCTGTCAAAGATACTGAAGTGGTTTGCCGTTTTCTTCTATAGCTCATTTTGCAAATGAGGAAAATGAGACAGTGTAAAGTGACTTTATCAGGATCTTAAACATTTAAGTATCAGTGCTCAAGTTTTGACTCAGGTCTATCTGGCTCCAGGTTTGAAATTAATTGACATTAATTTCTTAAAAGGTTTTATTGTATTAATTGACATTCTTGAAGAACTTTGACTGAATTCAATTAGATTGTGATCACAATCAACCAACATACAGTCAGAGTAAAAGTTAATCAGTTCATCATAGGCACTTCTGAGAATTGATCCTGAAAAGCATGAATTTCAAGTAGATTTAAATGAAATTAGAATAAAGATGTTTAACTTAATAAAATAACAAATTTAATGCTCTTCCTAGAAATATGTTGAGAGGAATTTAAATTCTACAGATAAATTTATGTCTTTTCTCAAACAGAAGGATTCTCAAATGATTTTGTTCTATTAGAATTCTTTAATTGGTTACATGAATAGACTCTATTATGGATAGATGGAAGAAAAGGAAATTATTTATTTATTTATTTTAGAAAGATTTTCTTTTTTTTGAATTTTACAATCCCCCCCCATTCTTGCTTCCCTTCTCCCACCCCCCACAGAAGGCATTCTGTTCTGAATGTGATGAGATAGAAATCATAATCTTAAGAAAGAAAAATAAAGTATGAGATAGAAAAATTACATAAGATAACAGTTTTTTTCCAAGTTGACGGTAAATAGCATTTGGTCTTTGTTCAAAGTTCACAATTCTTTCTCTGAATACAGATGGTGTTCTCTAATGCAGATAGCCCAAAATTGTCCCTCGTTGTTACACTGATGGAATGAGCAAGTCCATCAAGATTGATCATCACCCCCATGTTACTGGAAGGGTGTACAATGTTTTTCTGGTTCTGCTCATCTCGCTCAGCATCAGTTCATGCAAATCCTTCCAGGATTCCTTGAATTCTCATCCCTCCTGGTTTCTGATAGAACAATAGTGTTCCATGACATACATAAACCACAGTTTCTTAAGCCATTCCCCAAATGAAGGACATTCACTTAATTTCCAATACTTTGCCACCACAAACAGGGCCGCTATGAATATTTTTGTACAAGTGATGTTTTTACACTTTTTTTCAGGATCTCTTCAGGGTATAGACCCAGTAGTGGTATTGCTGGATCAAAGGGTACACACATTTTTTTGCCCTTTGGGCATAATTCCAAATTGTTCTCCAGGAAGGCTGGATAAGTTCACAGCTCCACCAACAATGTATTACTGTCCCAGATTTCCCATATCCATTCCAACATTGATTATTGACCTCTCTAGTCATATTGGCCAGTCTGAGAGGCATGAGGTGTTATCTCAGAGATGTTTTAGTTTGCATTTCTCTAATAATAATGATTTGGAGCAATTTTTCACTTGACTATGGTTTGCTTTGATCTCCTCATCTGTAAATTGCCTTTGTGTATCCTTTGACCATTTGTCAATTGGGGAATGGCTTGGGTTTTGAAAATTTGACTCAGTCCTCTGTATATTTTTGAAATGAGTCCTTTGTCATAAACACTAGCTGCAAAATTTGAGAAAAGGAAATAATTTGAATGAAATTATAAACAGGAAACTGATTTAAATGATTTTATAGATTTGTGTAGAATAATAAAGAATTAAGCAATGTTCCAATGACTACAGGTACACAATAGACCAAACAAAAAGACCCAGTACTGTGATTGATTGAATGAATAATTTTTGAACTGAGGAGAAATATGTGAACAATTAATCACATATCTTATATAATAACACTTCATTTATTGAATTACAATTTAGTCAATTGAAATTCTACATTAATTTTAAAATTATGATTGGATTTCAACCACACATTGGCTATAGAACTAAGAATAGAAAATAATTTAAGAATAGCATTCTGTGGAAATTAGTTGGCTTGGTGGAATTTACAATACATTTTAATGTTTATATAATAATAATAATAATAATTACTATTGTTATTATTTTCAAATTGTGAGTAAAAGTTTGAAGAAAGTCATGTGTTTGTATATATGAATGCATATTATTTTTAAAAAGTGAGACAGTTGTTAAACATCTTAACCCACATACCATTGGACTGAGAATCTACGAATGTTAAAGTTTATTTTTCAAAAAGCAACAGCAATGCATAACCTTGCAATAAACAATTCAAAAAATGTGACCTGAGCTCCTGCTATAATCATTGCATTAAATAATATAACGGAAATTTAAATATGACTTCTCTACCTCCAGTCAATTTATTAATCACCTGCTATGTGTGAAACCACTGGAATAATGCCTGGTGATACAGAGAAATGCAAAAGCCAGTCTCTTTTTCTGGAGGAAGGTGATGAGTAAGAGACAATAATAACAATAAAATACTTCTGTACCAACAATATATATAAAGAATGAATCAGACATAACAATCAGTGGGAAGGCAGTAGAAATAAAGGGGCAGAGGAAATGCTTCCTGTATAAAGTGGTAATTTAGGCGCTACTTGATGACATCCAGGAAAGCCTGGATGCAGAGAATCCCAGGTGGAGGATGATCAGAGAAAATGGGTAGAGGTGAAAGATGGAGATACTTGTTTCTGAAACAGCAAGGAGGCCAAAGCTACTGAAAAAAAGTGGTATTGAGAGTGAGGTAAGAAGACAAGAACTTTAAAGTTTAAGCTAAGAAAAGGGAGATCAATTACTAAGCTCTCTGAATACCAAAGGATTTTATTTTTGATCCTGGAGGTGATACAGACTTTTTTGAGAGAATATGTGAGAAGTTTAAGGAAGGTCATATGTATACTGGAGTACTCTCAGACTGTTATTTTATGCTTTTAATGTCTCTAATTTATATTTATTATTTTGTTTTTGTTTTAATTTTCATTTATGTTACACTTAAATACAAAACTATTTCCATGTAAATAACATAGCATCGGAGTGTATTCTATGTAAAAACATAAATTAACATTTTACAATAAACTTTGTAATAAATTCTACATATTATTTTCAAAGAAGCCTGGGTTTTCTGCATGTCTTACTAAATTTTATTTTGGGCTACACTGTGCATTTTTATTCCATTTTTCTCCTTCCCTTAACCCCCTTCTTAAAAAAAGTTTGATTAATTGGGAATTTTATATACATACATATATATATATATATATATATATATATGAGAGAGAGAGAGAGAGAGAGGCATGTATATGCATACATACACAAAAATACATTTGTGCAGAATCATATTATGCACATTTTTATTTCTCTGTTCTTTCTCTGGAATAGTATCTCTCTTCATAGGTTCAAGTCTTTCCTTATTTTTCTAAATCAACCTGCTCATTATTTCTTAGATTCATTATAGTATTCCATGACAATCATATATTACAGTATGCTTAGCCATTGCCCTGCTGAAAAGCAAGTATAATTTTAAGTCATCTGATAGGTATATAGTGACATCTCAAAATTATTTTAATTTGCATTCCTTTTATCAATCATGATTTAGAAATTTGCTCACATAATTCCATATAGGTTTGATTTCCTCATTGAAAACTTGCCTGTTCATATCTTTGTTCATTCATCAATTGGGTTATCACTTCTATTCTTTTTTAAAATATTATTTCTTTTCCTAATTTATATGAAGATAGTTTTCAATATTAATCCATTTGCAAGTTTGTGAGTTCCACATTTTTCTACCACTTCCCTTCTCTCTACCCTCCCTGTGCCAGTAAAAGTATCTGATAAAAGTTGTTTATGTACATTTCTGTTTATCTTATTTCTGTAATAGTTATATTGTGAAATAAGCATTAGAAATTATGTGGGCAGAGCAGCTAGGTGGCACAGTGGATAGAGCACCGGCCCTGGAGTCAGGAGTACCTGAGTTCAAATCTGGCCTCAGACACTTAATAATTACCTAGCTGTGTGGCCTTGAGCAAGCCACTTAACCCCATTGCCTTGTAAAAAAAACCTAAAAAAAAAGGACTAAGGGGAAGAAACATGAACAAGAAAGAAAAGATACAATAGAAATTTTAAAAAGTGAACTTCATATGCATTGTTCTGCAT
The DNA here is from genome assembly GCF_037893015.1 of Macrotis lagotis. Lineage (NCBI taxonomy): Eukaryota > Metazoa > Chordata > Mammalia > Peramelemorphia > Peramelidae > Macrotis > Macrotis lagotis. The sequence goes on from NC_133666.1 coordinate 91,854,159, forward strand.
TCAGACTCCAGTTTTGGGGGAGTTTTTTTGTTGTTGCTGCTTTTGGTTTTTGTGGGGGTGTTTTTTCCATTAATGAAAGTAGATGTCATTTGCCATAATAGGCCCTTCCTGGATGTCTTCCAACAATGAATTGCTGAGAGGAATTGCATTCCTCATAGTTGATCCATCTCACAGTACTGCTTTTAATGTTTGCAAAGATCTGCTGGTTCTGTTTATTTCACTCAGCATCAGTTTATGCAAGCCTTTCTAGGATTTTCTGAATTCTGGTCCCTCACAATTTCTTATAGAATAGTACTCCATAATATTCACATACAATAACTTGTTCAACTATTCCCCAATTGATGGCAATTCCCTCAATTTCCAATTCTTTGCCACTACAAAAAGAACTCCTATAAATATTTTTGTACATGTAGATTTTTTTTTACTTTTTTTAAAGAATCTTTTTGGGAAATCTACCTAGTAGTGACATTGCTGGATTATAACTATGTACAGTTTTATTTTGATTAGGGCAAAGTTCCAAACTGCTCTCCAGAAACTCGAGAAGGGTTGGATTAACATTAATCATTTTCCTTTTTTGTCATCTTAGTCAATCTGATAGGGTATAAGGTAATGCCTCAGAGATGTTTTAATTTGTATATCTCTGATCAGTAATGATTTGAAGCATTTTTTCACATGACTATAAATATCTTTAATTTCATATGAAAACTGCCTCTTCTTATCTTTGACCATTTATCAAATAGAGAATGACTTATGAATTTGACTGAGTTCTCTATACATTTTAGAAATTAATCACTAGTTGTGAATAGTTTCCCAGTTTTCTGCATTCCTTCTGATTTTGACAGCATCAGTTTTGTTGGTGCATAACCTTTTTAATTCATTGTAGTCGAAACCATCCATTTTGCAGTTTATAATATTTTCTATCTCTTCTTTGCTCAAAAATTTTTTCCCACTCCATGGATTCAGCAGACAGACTATTTCTTCTTCTCCTCATAGGTTTTTGGTTTCACCCTTTATGTCTAAAGCTTGTACCTATTTCAATTTTATCTTGGTACAGTGTGTGAAATGTTGGTCTGTGCCTAGTTTAGACTATACTATTTTCTATTTTTACCATTGGTTTTTATCATATAGTGAGTTCTTATCCTAGAAGCTAGATAGTCTTTGGGTTTATCAAAAAGTAGATTACTGTAATCATTTGCTACTCCTTCTTTTGTACCTAAACTATTCCACTCATCCATCATTCTATTCCTTATCTACTACCAGACAGTTTTGATGACTGCCACTTTACAATAGTGTTAGATTTGGTACAACTAGGTCAATATTCTTTGCATTTTTGTCATTAATTCTCTCCTTATTCTAGACCTTTTTTTGCTCAACATGAATTTTGTTACTAATTTTCCTAGTCCTGTAAAATAGTTTCTTGATAGATTGACTGATATGGCAAAGAATAATTAATTCTTTAATGGAGAATTTATTTTTTTTTATATTAACCCTGCCTAGCCATGAACTATTGACATTTTTTCAGTTGTTTAGATATGACTTAATTTGTGTGAAAAGTGTTTTGAAATTTTGGTAATATGTTTTCTGGGTTTGTCATGGCTGATAGATTACCAAGATTTTTATATATTGTCTATGGTTACTTTAAATGAAATTTCTCTTTCTGTCTCTTGCTGTTGGGTTTTATTGGTTATAAATTGATAAGCGGATGTTTTATGTGGGTTTATTTTATATCCTGCTTAATTTTATATCTTTGCTATATAAATTTATATAACAAAGTTTAAATAATGTCTATATCTTTGCTTAAGTTACAAATTATATCAAGTAGTTTTTAGTTCATTTTGTAAGGTTCTCTAAGAATGCTATCATATCCTCTGCACAGAGTAAGAGTTTTGTTTCATTTCCTATTCTAATTCCTTCAATTGTTTTTTCCTTCTTTAAGCACAAAAGTTTCGAGTACAGTATTGAATAATAGTGATGATAATGTGCATCCATGTTTCACCCCTGATCTTATTGAAAAAGAAATTAAATTTTACACATTATTTATATTATGTGTTGATGGTATTAGACACTGTTTTTATTTTAAAGAAAGCTCATTTCCCCTATGTTCTCTAATCTTTTTAATAGGAATGAGTGCTGTATTTCTCAAAGGGTTTTTTTTAGCATTATTTAGATAACCATATGATTTTTCTGTTAATTTTGGTATTGATGTGTTCAATTATGCTGATTGTTTTCCTAATACTGAACCAACCCTGAAAATTTGGTATAAATCCTACCTGACCATGGTTTATTATCCAAGTATTAACTTGTTGTAATCTCTTTGCTAAAATTTAATTAATTTTTTCTTCAATATTCTTTAGGGAGATTGGTCTATAATTTTCTTTGTCTATTTTGACTATTTCCATGTATCAGTGCTATAGGGAAGCTTGATGGTTCAGTGAATAGAACACTGGTCTTTGAGTAAGACAGGAAATTGAATTCAGTCTTAGACACTTGCTACTTACTAACTGAGTAACCTTGGACAAGTAACTTAACCCTGATTGCCAAGCATTCAGATCCATCTCCAGTCATCCTGATTCGTATCTGACCACTGGACTCAGGTGAGTCTGGAGGAGAAATTGAGACTGGTAACTTAGTACAGAGCTCCTCACTCAAATTCAATTACTGTGCTTGTCATGACATCACGTTCCTGATGTCATGATCTTCAAGAATGAAGGACAGGGTTCAGCTAGGTGGCATAGTGGATAAAGCACCAGCCTTGGAGTCAGGAGTACCCGGGTCCAAATCCGGCCTCAGACACTTAATAATTACCTAGCTGTGTGGCCTTGGGCAAGCCACTTAACCCTATTTGCCTTGCAAAAAAAAAAAACCTAAAAAAAAAAAAAGAATAAAGGACAAGGCCTTTCTCTCCCACCTTGAGAGAAGTGTGCCGTTTTGTTAAGGTATCTTAATAAAAACCATTTTAATCACTCTGAACTAAGTATTCATGAGCCATTTAGAACAAGTAGAATTAACAAATAGGTGAAAATAATCAAAGAACTTAAAAACTGGAAGGGACCTTGGAGATCAATTATTCCAACCTCTGATTTTATGAATCATAATAAAACTAAACCAAAATAGGCTAATATGACTTGCTGAAGGTCATAGGTGTACAAAGATCTTCTGTGTACAAAATCTCTATTACTAATCCCTATTAATAATACTAATAATTGGCTAATATTACCATTATTATTAATATAAATAACATCATTATTATTAGTATTTAGTAATTAATATTAATAAGAAGAATCATAGAATTGTAGTAGAAACTAAATTTATTTAGAGATCCTCTTGGGGAGCTTATTCTCCTGGAAACTTTCAAATCCTTTGAGAATCTGATGATTCAGTATTTGGATTTATAGAAAATGAAATAGGTGGCACAGTGGGTAAACACATTGAACTTAGACTCAGGAAGAGCTAAGTTCAAATCTTACACTTACCAAACAATGGGGCCAAAACAAGTGGAGGGTGGGGCTTTCCCTTCCTACAGTGAGGCATGAATTCTATCTGAGACATAGGTTTGATTTGTGAAGTTCTAAAATGGAAGATTTCCTTCTCCCTCCCCCATGCCCCTACAGAAGGTGGGGGGGGGGTGACAGAGAATGAGACAGAGAGAGCATTTAAAAGAGAAAAAGAGAGTTCCAAGCAAAGATAATTTCCAGGAGCTCAGGTGTTTTACTTTTGTCAAATCTTATTCCTTCCAAGGAGCAAACACTCAGCTGGAGGGGACTTTTGGGTACCAAGTTTCCCCCATATTTTAATTCTCCATCAATCTATAGGTAGGTAAAGAAGTCAATTCAACTGTAAGAGAGGAAAGGGAAGAGCTGAGGTTGAAGCAGGCTCAGGATGGGGTCCCTACATTTGGGGTGAGTGGGGGATGAGGAACCCTGTAGAAAAGCTTGTAGGTGAGCGGGAACCCCCGACATAAGTACTGAAAAACAGACCTTGAACTTCTACCTGGTGAATTCTGGGTTTTAGTATGCTTCTGTACCATATACACTTTCTTGGCAGGACCCCCTCAAAAGTGAGGGCAGTGGGGGGTAGCTCCAGAACTGAGGGACTTCTGGATTTTATTCTTCTCTTTCTTGAATTCAATCTGTCAGTATTTGTTGTTCCCCTCGGAGGGAGCTAAGAGTTACTAGATATGCCTTTAGAGGGTAAAAGAAAGGAAGAGTCAGCTGGAAGCTGTCTCCACTTGTAAGCTGTATCTACTAGTACTCTATCCTACTATCCCAGGATCAATGAAACATCCAATGGTTCTCCATGTGCTATCAAAATACCAACTATTTCCAGCTTGGGTCATCACATTCCTTGATGAAGCCTGGATGTTCCTCAGTTACAAAGTGCTAATCAACTATTATCTCATTTCACCTTCAGACAAACCCTGAGAGGTAGGTATTATTATTATCCTTATGTTATAGAAGAAAGCCTAGAACAAAGAGGTTAAATAACTTATAGTAATATATAGTTAAGGAAGAATATTTGGCATTGTAGTTCTGTTGCCCTGTAGTGCCATACTCTTCTTGAGATTTTGGACCAAACCTTCTCCTCCTGGATGTGACCAGCAGCCCCAGAGATTTCCTTTTCCTCTTATACTAGGGGGTCTATAAAATGTCAAGGATTAAATTTTTTAAAATGTTTTAAATCTCTAGGACCTGCTTACCATCCTCTCCAAGGGAGAATCCTCTGATGTGGTCAGATTCAAGGCACAGCACTGGTCCTACCAGAGAAGGCAGTTCCTCATTCAGCATGGGTCTAGTTGGACAGCAATGAGCTACAATATCAGTCTGGACTCCCTCTGAGTGATGGCAAGTACTGATTTCTTTTGGGAAAGAGATATTTTACTAAATTTTGTTATCTGATCTGTTTTGATGTTAAATTGATATACATTGTCAATAATTTCACAAGGTCTTTTGTTGGTAAAGGAAGAAATTTGTAATCTTTGTTTCATCATCTATCATCACATTTATATGGAAGAGAATATATTTATATATATATATTTATCAGTTATGTGATATTCTTTGGTAACTTCAAATAAATTATATTAACAGTATTTGATTATCTTGTGAACATGTAAGCTATTTGAATATTGTAATGTTAAAGCCTGCAATGAACATGTGATTGCTTTGAAGAGAAATATCACAAATTATGGCCCCCTTCTGGGATACATCTGCAGTCCTTTTGATCTTAGTTTCATTAGTTTTATTTGTGCAAACCCTTTTTAATTTAATGCAACATTATCCATTTTGCATTTTAGAATGTTCTCTCTCTTGTTTAGTCACAAACTCTTCCCCTTTCCATAGATATGATAGTTAAACAAGTCCTTGTTCTTCTAACTGGTTTAGAGTATCATCTTTTATGTCTAAATCATGTACTAATTTTGACCTTATCTTGGTGAAGGGTGTGAGATGTTTGTCTATGTCCATACTATTTTCCAGTTTTCCCAGCAGTTTTTGTCAAATAGTTATTTCTTAGCCCAGAAGTTTGAGTCTTCAAGTTTATCAAATAGTAGATTACTATACTTATGTACAACTGCTTCTTTTGTAGCTAATCTATTCCAATGATCCACCCCTTTATTTTTTTCCTCAAGGCAATCAGGATTAAGTGATTTGCCCAGGATCACACAGTGAGTGACAAGTGTCTGATGCTTGATTGAACTCAAGTCCTCCTGACTGGAGGGCTGATGCTCTATCACTGTGCCACCTAACTGCATCCTTATGTTCTTTGTTTATCATTTAGTTGCTAATGAATTCTCTTCCTAACTACACATGTGAATATTACCTACATTTTCCCAGTGTTCTTGACAGAATGGGTGTCTTTTTCAGTTTAATTTAACATTGGGTTTTGGTTTACTGTTTTTTCTAGGTCTCTTTTAAAAAAAAAGACATTCTCATTTTATAGAGCTGGAAAAAATCATAACAAAATTGATCTGGAGGATCAAAAGGTCAAGAACATGAATGTAATTAATGATAAAAATTCAAAACAATGGAAAATAGACTATGAATGAAGAATTTTTCAAAAATAAAATTGAAAACAAAGAAAAAGTATGAAAACCTATATAGATTGGGAAAAATATTTTTATTAAATATTTCTGACAAAATTTGGCATCCAAAATCTATAAGGAAGTGAAATAAATATATTTTTGTAAACCCATTTCCCAATTTGACAGTCATGAGACAAATAATTTGTAAAAGAGGAAATACAAACCATCAATAATCATATTTCAAATGTTTAAAATTCCTAGTAATCAGGAAAAACACAAAGTAATATACTACCACATATCCCATAGATTAGTAGCCAAAAACTTACTATTTGAAGGCCTGTAGGAAGATAGGCATGCTAATTCAGTACTGGGATAATGGTAAACTGGTTCAAACATTCTGAAAGATGATTTGAAATTATGTGAAACGTTGCTAAATTATTCATGCCCTTTGACCCAGATTTTCTGCTACTAGGACCAAACCCCAAGGAAACTGACAATAAGAAAATTCACCTATGAATCAAAAATATATGCCAAATAATTTAGAAATGATAAAATGAACATGACATACAAATGTAATGAAACATGTCAATGCACCAGCAATAATGTTGAACTTCAGAGACCTGAGATCTAGATACTGACTTTGTTCCATATCTTTGAAACCCTGGGCAAATTACAATCTTTATGGACCTCAGTTTCCTCAAATGTAAAATGAAGGTGTTGGATGAGATGACCTCCAAGTTCACTTTTAGCTCTAGACCTATGAAGAATCCTTAGTCTGAAGACTCCAGAAATAGATATAAATTGCATTTAGAGATATAAATCAAAGAAAGAAACAGCAAAAGAGTGATATACAAAATGATGGCAAAAAGTGTAATAAAGTCATTGTAGTGAAGAAACAAAATTCTATTCTTTGCTGGATTTTGTTCCATCACCTAAGAAGGTATCCTTATGGGTTATTCCAATGACAGCATTGATAAGAACCTTCCCTCACCTTGGGTCTCACATAACACTTTGTTCTCTTCTTCTCTGATGTACTACAATAATGTAGCCTATTGTTTGCTATTGTGTAATTACGATGTCCTTCCCAATGATACATTCTAGATTGTGAGCTCCAAAAAGGAAAACATTGTGTGCTATCTAAACTCAAAGCTTTAGTGAACATATAAAGCTATAGAAAATATACAGACCCTTTCTTTCATCTAACTTTTTCTAAGACCTTATGCCTAAGAAGGTAATGGATACTGACTGCTTTGATTTTCATTTTACTTGAAGAGTTAACAAGTCTCCATTCTGATTGGTGGGGAACTAATGAAAATCACGAGAGACTTAGATGTAGGAGGACACCTTGCTACACAACTTTGGTTAGGTCACTTTTCTCTGTGGCCTGAAATCCCATTTCTATAAAATGAAGTCAAAAGAAATGATCACTCATGTTCCTTCTACCTCCTATATTCCACAATTTAAATGTCTTCCCCCAATCTTCCCATTCTTTAATGATTCAAAAAAGAGAGAAAACAAATAGAGGAAATAAAGGGTTACTTGGCTAGATAATCCAGTCTGGCTAAGGAAAATAAAAAGGTGGCTGTAGTTCATTTAAAAATAGCAATATAATCATGGCTGCCACTTCATCTGTTTTGATTTTACTCCTCAACCTTTTTAATGTGGCTTCCAATCTCATAACTCAACTGAAATTATTCCCTCCAAAGTTTTTTTTAGGATTTTGGAAGGCAAATGGGGTTAAGTGGCTTGCCTAATACCACATAGCTAGATAATTATTAAATGTCTGAGGCCAGATTTGAATTCAGGTACTCCTGACTCCAGGGCCAGTGCTCTATCCACTGCACCACCTAGCCACCCCAATGATCTCATAATTGCCAAAGCTGAGATCTCTTTTTCTCAGACCTCATCCTTCTTGACATATCTGTACCATTCTATACTGCATATCACACTCTCTTCCTGGTTACTCTCTCCTCTCCTTGTTACCATGTTCCTTCTATCTACACATTTCTCCCATTTCAGTTGCCCCTTTTTCCTCTTGTTCATCTCTGTGCTTCTCATAGTTTCCAAAACATCTCATTGCATACTGAGTGGAGTTGGGAATACTACTATTGCTGCTACTATTGCTCAACATTTCAAATTTAAGCCTCTTCCTCCCAGACCATCTACTGCAAGCTGTCTGTGTTCTTTGAAGGACTCTTCAGAGTGATTGCAATCTACTTTGTCATTCAAATATCACAAGAGACCCAAAGTGCTCTTGGGACTGACAGGGAATTTTTCCCATTGGAAGTGCAAAATCTGAGATGGTAGGCAGCTCTCAAATCCCTCTTCACTTAGAGATGAACCTCTGTTCTCTCCTGAAAGCAGGTAAGGTGCTTTGGGACAAGTTCTTTCCTATTTGGGTTTGTACCTCCTGCATGGTGTCTGGAATAGACCAAATACCAAGCAAACTAAGAAGATCCATTAATCAGATTTCAACATTTATTTGGAAGAATTTGCTATTAATGCATGTGACACAGTTAAGATGGACAATGAGTTAAGGGAAGGGAAGAGGGAAGATATCAGGATGCTTTCATTGTGGCAACTGTCAAAGCTTCTTGGCCTTTAATTTCCCATGATCAACTATTTAATACTGACACCTTACCAGAGGTGTTATATGACAGCAAGGCATGGAATACAACTGTATTCAAAAATTGAATATACAGAAGAAAATAAACAGGTATATACCTGGTGGGAGCCAGCAGATAATGACAAAGAAACATCAAGGAATTGTAAAGAATAAGAAAAGATTTTTATCAAGGAAGTGTAAGAAATGAATACAAATAAGGTGGTCATACAACAAGATAGAGGCATGACAAGTGGATAGCCAGTGTGCTCTATTGCTACAATGCAACAACAATAAAAACCAAAGCAAACCTCCATAACACTAAGTGTCTGCCTTGGGGAGATCTTTGGGAGATCATGGATAAGAGTCACCCAAGATGGAGAAGTATGGATGGGTTGCTGTCTGCATATAGCAAAAGTTAGGTGACGTCTGCCATATTTGATCATAGTGTCCGGCTCACAGAAAGTTCATAATAAATATGAAGGGCAATGGAGGGCAATCCCAAATCAATGAGATTACCTTTCCAATAGAATATGTGAGTATATTCTAAGAGGCATCTAGGAAATGCTGTATGGGAGAAAGAGTTGGAGCAGTGTGATACTAGGCCATTCCTTTGACCTCAATTTACCCCAGTTTCCTCAACTATAAAATGGGGCAATAAAAGCTCCCAGAATTGTCAAGTTCAAATGAAATAATATTTATAAAGTGCTGAACAAATGTCAGGTAATAGATTTAGTATAAATGTAAGGAGGTTCTGGTGAATCAATAACCACTATAAGGTAAATGATTTTTTCAATAAATGCAATGACAAATATAGAATGCAGAAGTCAAGACTATGGATGTCAAGAGTGGAAGATATGAACAGGCAGATCAATTTCACTTTCATACAAAGGAGAATTATGCCATAGAGTATTGAGGAAGGCTATCAGAAAAGAATTAAGATTAAAATAATTAATAACATTTAAGTATCTGAATACCTCTCCAGTAAAATTCATATATTAGAAAGAATGGGGAAAACCTTTCAACACGGAATCATTTACTTTGAAATTCTTCCATTTAAACCCTTATTTCTCTAAGTTTTGCTTAAGAAAACTGCAGGTAATTTCATGGCAGTCTAGAAAGGAGCATGGTGCATGAAATTATTGGAAAGATAGGTTGGGACCAGGTTAGAAAAGGCTTTTACAAGTCAGACAAAAGAGTTCATATTTGGGCCTAAAGGCAGAAGTCAATCAGTAGAAAGATAGGGTTCACACTAAAGAAGATCTACCATTCTACTACCTATATGGACTCTAGTTGATATTTGCACTGATTACAGTTTTGTAATTGGTGCCTACCATACCCCAAGCATCATCTCACTTCTTTAGAACAAAATGATTTGCTAGGAGTACACATTTTGCATTTTATTGATTATTAGGTGCCAAAGGAGTGATTCAGGAATAACAGTATCAAGTAATATTATCACAAAAGCACAACCTTAAGGCTGACAGATCAGTCTAATCTAGGAAAAAACCATAGCTATTAGGCCCAAAAGGATAGGGCCTTTCTTCAAGCATCAGTAATTTTAAACTGGAGGCATGCAGAAATGAAATTTCTAGTCTCCCAGAGAAATGAACTGGTCCCAAGCTTTCCTCTCCAACAATATATAGTCAATTAATCCTGGCTTGTATTCAAGTCAGTGACTGTTTGAATACATAGACCCTGGCTAAACTTATATTTTCACCATCAGAAAAGGGTTCAATTGCAAAAGACCACCTGGGTTAGTCTAATTGATGCCCAAATTAGAGACCTATTCTCTAATAACCTCAACAAATAATCTCCCAATTTTCTCTTGAATACATGCCACCATCATTTCACTTCTGGATGGCTCTTACTCTGGAGTTCTTTCTTATATGAAGCTGAGCTGAGCTCTACCTTGGCAAGGTCCACTGATTGCCCTTTCCATTAAGATCTGACCAGAGTTCACCCCTTTTCCTAGTGAAAGTCCTTCAAATAAATGTGAAGATAGTCATCATTTCCTCTACTGTTTGCTCTTCTCTGGACCAAACTTTGAACATTCCTTTGACTGATGCTCCTGTGACCACTTTGATCCTCCTCCCCTAGACTCACTTTAGCTTGGCTATGTCATTCTTCATATGGAATAGCTCAAATGATACTGAGGATTTAGTTTGTCCATAGCAATAATGAATCATCTAACTCTGGTCACTATGCCTCTCTTAATGCAACCTATCTAGCAGGCAATAAACATTTATTAAGTGACTACTGTATGGCAGGCACTGTACCAAGCATTGGAGACAAGAAGACAAACATAAAATACTTGCCTTTAAGAAACTTAAATTCATCCAGGAACTGTGACTTGTGCATGTATAAACACACATATATGCAATACACATATAGATGTGTATGTATATAAATTTATATTAGATATATATGAGACATAAGGATAAAATTGAGGAGAAGAGACAGAAAACACTATGTAGTTGGGGTATCAACAAGGGACTCTTGCAGAAGAGAGGTTTGGAAATAAGTCTGGCAAGAATTCTAAGAGCTGAAGGGGAGGAAGGAGAGACCTTTGGGCATGGGTGCTAGGCAGTAAAACAGCTCAGAGATGAGATGGTGGCTCATCTTAGAGAAACAACAACCTAGTCCAGGTCGTTTCATGGCAGAGCATAGAAAGGGGCATGGTGCATGAAATTATTGGAAAGATAGGTTGAGACCAGGTTGGAAAAGGCTTTCACAAGTCAAACAAAAGAGTTCATATTCAAGCCTAAAGGCAGAAGCCAGCCATTGGAGTGAGATGAGCAGAGGAGTGACCTGATTCAAATTGTGCCCTAGGAAAATCCCTTTGACTATGTGGAAGATGTAAGAGTAGGAAGTGACTTGAGGCAGAGCAAATGAGGAAGACTGAAGGTGCTGAAGGCCAAACTATGGTAGCAACAGAGAAAGGGATACAGGTAAAAGATGTAGTAGAGACAGATACAACAATAATTGGCAAGGGATGGGATATATGAGGCAAGGAAGAATGAGAAGTCTGGGATGATGCCAAGGTTGGGGACATGAGTGACTAGCAAGGGGATAGTACCTTTCAAAGGTATGTTCTGAAAGGTGGTAAGGTTTCAGCCAGTGAGTAAGGATAATGAGTTCTCTTTTAAACTTGTTGAACTTTAGCATTTCTGGCTGCCATATCACATGTTTGACTCATACTGAGCATGCAGTCTATTCCTAGGCCTTTGGAAAGTACATCACAATGCAGTCAATATTGAATCTAGAGTTAGGAAACCCTCTGTTCAAAATCCCATATTCCACTCCACATGGAGCTGTGAAATTCAAAGCAAGTAACTCAACCTCAGCAAATCAAAGTTTTCTCATCTGGAAAACTGAGATCACTGTACTCTGACTTCTCAAGGTTATAACAATGATCAAATAAGCAAAGGGATTTGAAAATTTTAAAATGCTACACAAGCAGCACTTATTATCATTCTTTCAAAGATCTTTGGTTCCACTGCAGTTTTCCTACCTCTTATCCTTGTGAAGTATATACAGAATCTACAGAGCCATTGTGTTGACCTCATTACAGTAAGCCTGTGAAACCTGCATAGTCTACCAGCACCATGCCAGGAAACTGAATAGTTTCCATTTTAATTGGCTTAAGAAAAATTTCAAAGGTCACCTGGCAGGAGAAGATACCAGATAATGAGATCCTTTCTAGAACTAAACTGCCAAGCATTCAAATGCTACTACAGAGAGTGCAACCACATTATTCCAATGCCAAACATAAACCTGTCATAAAGACTTTTATGGAGATCTCACATAGGGCAAGAGTTCATAGTGGGGTCAGAATAAGCAATACAGGGACACCCAGAAGGTGTCTCTTAAGAATTTTGGAATTAGGGGTGGCTAGGTGGTGCAGTGGATAAAGCACCAGCCCTGGAGTCAGGAGTACCTGGGTTCAAATCCGGTCTCAGAGACTTAATAATTATCTAGCTGTGTGGCCTTGGGCAAGCCACTTAACCCCATTTGCCTTGCAAAAACCTAAAAGAAAAGAATTGTGGAACTGGGGGACTTCCAGCCAAGATGGCAGAGAGAAGACAGGCACAGTTCTAAAGTCTCCTGATCTTTCCCCATCTATCATATGACATGAACCTCTTAACAGGAATCCGACCCACAAAAGCCAGAAAGAAAAGTCAGGGGAAAGAGCATCTACCTTAGGATTTGTCTTCTGCAGCTTTGGGTGAGTTCGGGTGGGTGAGTCCAGGTGCAGAGGGCAGATCAGCCCTGGATCAACCAGATTAGTGGCTGAATTGGAGCCTGGGTTTCTAAGGGTCCGAGAGATGGACCTGGTGAATCAGCTCGGGGGCTAGACCTGGCTTGATTCAACTAAGAAGCAGAGGCACTAGTGTTGGCCCTGACCCTCTGGAGTTTGCCGACAGGGCTGCGGGGAGAGTTTTGGTGCAAGAGAGCTGTGGACACCATCCCTGGACTCCTCAGGTCAAAGGAACTCTGAGTCCATGCTTCCAATGCAGCTGAGGCCCCTTCCCAAAACAAACAATTGCAGACTACTTCTTCCTCGGGCATGGGTGTGTGAGCAGAAGAACCAGTCCAGCTGACAATAGGGAGAATAATGACCTCACCCCTGGGTAAAGCCCACCATTGATTGAAGGTAAAAGGATTCAATAGCTCCAAGCCTCCCTTCAAGCTAAAGGAGAAGGCCTCAATCAAGCTCACAGACACTCCAGAGAAAGCAACCAGAATCTCCTACTGGCCAGCCAGAGAAATTGTACTCAGTGAGTAAAGCCCCTAGCAATCCCAACACCAAATTCCTGTGAACCAGCCCCTCCCCAACTCAAGGTCTTAGCAAAATGAAGAAGGGTCAGCAGAAAGGTGGATCCATAGAAAAATTCTTGGAAGGAAAAGACCCTAACTGAGAGATACCTAGAAACTTTGAGGAGAATATGATCTGGTCTCCAGTACAGAAAGACTCCCTTGAAGAATTAAGGAAGGAGTTTAAAAATCAATTGGAAAATTTGGCAAAAGAAATCCAAGAGAAGAGTAATACTTTGCAACAAGAAAACAAATCCTTAGAAAATGCAATTGGACAAATACAAAATGAAACTAAAACTCTCAGATCCTCAATTGGGCAAATATAAAAAGAAAATAATTCTCTCAAAACCTCAATTGGTCAAATGGGAAGCTCTTTCAAAAGTAAAATTGACCAATTGGAAAAGGAATTGCAAAAAGTTAATGAAGAAAACTCCTCCCTAAAAAAAAAAAGAATGGAGTCTGCAGAAACTAATGACTTCATGAGACAGCAAGAGCCTGTAAAACAAAATAAAAAAATAGAAAGAATAGAAGAAAATGTAAAATACCTCATCAGCAAAACCACTGACCTCGAGAATAAGTCAAGAAGGGGTAACCTGAAAATTATTGCACTTCCTCAAAACACTGAAGAGAAAAAAAGCCTGGACTTAATATTACAGGATCTAGTGATGGAAAATTGCCCTGATATTGTGGAACCAGAGAGCAAAATAGTTATTGAAAGAATACATTGATCCCCTCCAGAAAAAGATCCTGAAATGAAAACACCAAGGAATGTTGTGGCCAAATTCCAGAACTATCAGATGAAAGAGAAATTCCTGCAAGCAGCCAGAAAGAAACAATTTAAATATCAAGGCCCTACAGTAAGGATTACACAGGACTTGGCTGCATCAACATTAAGGGATGGAAGGGCCTGGAATGAGATATTTAGAAGATCAAGGGAGCTCGGTATGCAGCCAAGAATCCACTATCCTGAGAAGCTGAGCCTTATCTTCCAGGGGAAAAGATGGACATTTAACAAAATGGAAGAATTCCAAAAATTCCTGATGAAAAGACCAGAGCTAAATAGAAAATTTGGACATCAATAAGGATGTTCAAGAGACATGTGAAAAGGTAAAAAAATGGGGGGGGGCAGTAAAAGAAAAAAAACTGCTATCCAACATGTTGAAATTGGCTATATCTTAGCATGGGGACAAAAGAGTCTCATAAATCTTGAGAACTGTAACTCTAACAAAGAGAATGTACCTAGCCAGAAGTGATGGACATTCATGGCCTATCCATGGGACTTCTATCCAATGGGATGTAACTGGCTTTAATTCCACTTGGGAGAAAGTCTCTAATAACTCTCAAGAATTTTAACTCTATTAGATAGCATGTACTTAGCTAGAAGTGATGGATACTCAGAATTTTCTATGACTCAGAATGATTTTTAAAAAACACTACCTCCTTAAAAAGAATGACAGGAAGGAGATGGGAGGAGGGATGGTGTATTGAATGGGGCAAATCTCATTATATTAAGAGGTACAAAATATCTATGATAATAGAGGGGAAGAAGGGAGGAGATGAGAAATACCTGAATCTTCTTCTCATCAGACTTGGCTTAAAGTCAACTTACACATACTTACTTAACTTATAAAACATCTATCCTTTCAAGTATTAAAGGGGGAAAAGGGGGAAATAACAAAAGTAAGGGAAGGGAAAAGGGAAAAAGGGAAAGGGGAAAGAAAGGGGAAGGAGTGATATAGGAGGGCAAACACACTGAAGGGGATCATATTCAGAAATAAAATACTGGGGAATACGGATAAAGTGGGAGGAAAGGGGGGAAATACAAACAGAGGGAAGATAGCATGGAGGGCAATTAAGAATTAGTAATCATAACTTTGAATGTGAATGGGATGAACTCTCCCTTAAAACATAAGCAAATAGAAGAGTCGATTAAAAACCTTAACCCTACAATATGATTTCTCTCTCAACACACTCAATTTGGATCAATGTACAACATGGAAACAAAATAAAGACTGACAGATTGCTTTCCATGGGGGGAGGGTTGGGGGAGGGAGATAAGAGTGGGAGAAAAATTGTAAAACTCAAATAAAATCTTTAAAAAAATAGAATTGTGTAATTGTTTTGTCATGGGAGACACTGGCACAGGACTACCCAGAATGGTGTGCCCTCATCAGTGAGGGTGCTTTGCTCTATGAATAAGACAGAATGGAAGCAGCACAAAGGAAAAGTGAGACACATAAATTTAGAGTAAATACCCCTAATGTCCAGCTGGATTATTTATGCCCAATCTCGGGCAGAGCATTTTGAACTCATATTGGTCTGAGCAATCACAATATGATACACTGTAACTTGTCTCTAACACAGTGGCATCATTGTGGTCTTCTTCAATAATGAAGGACAACAAACCAACCATACTTAGGAAGTTGACTTTTGAAACTAAGCAGAGACTTTGTACCTATCCCTCTACTTCCTCAACCCCAGTGTATTAGGAATTGAGACAGTTCCATAAAGACCTGAAAACTCTCTGAGGACAGATGATGGGTTGCTTTAAATGACTAATAGGAGAAATGTAAAGCAAAACAACTCAGATTCTATCGAACACTCAGTAAAGAAAGTAAAAGATAGAAATATTGAATACCAGAGAGGTTGTGGAAGGAGGATCACAATGATTACATAAAAGAATTCTGAATTGTGCTTTAAAAAGGGACTGAAGTGTCCATTCCCTTTGAATCAGAGATCCTATTGCTAGGCATATACTCTAAGGAGCTTCAAAACAGCCCTTGATTTAGCACCAAAGAACTGAAAATAAAGTGAATGTTCATAAGTTTCAGAATGGCCAAGAAAATTAGAATGTCACATGAATGTTATGGAAATCATTGTACTATGAGAAATGATTAATAGAAAGAACTGAGAGAGATACAGGACACAGACTTTAACTGAGGCAGAAAGAAGGAAAAGCAAGAACACAATACACCCAATGACTACAACAGTGTAAAGAGAATGAAAATTAAAATATCCTGAGACCTGGTTTTGAGAAGATTGGAGTCCTATGGGTCTATGGGCACAAAATAGATTGCCAGCTGACTTGGCTGAATCTATTACAAGGGAGTATTACCTAGGGAGGGAAGGGATGTGATTAGGAAAGAATGTGATGTCAAAATAAAAGGCATTAAGATAATCCAGGTGACAAGTTAGGAGGACCTGAACTAAGGTAGTTTCTAATTGAGTGATGAAAATGGAACAGATGTGAAAGATGCTCTGGAGATAAAACTGATGGGTCTCAGAAACCGATGGCAGATGATGGAGAGAAGAGCAAAGGATGGCTCCAAGTTAGTGAATCTGGTGTATTTAGAGGATCAGGGTTACTCATGAGAAATAGGGAATTGAGGAAGATTTATAGAGAAATAGAAGTTTGGGATGCCAGTGAGATAGCAAGAGGAAGCTGGTGATGGGAGATGTGTCTACTTTTCCATTTGTACCCTCAGTGCTTCCCACATATTAAGGCTTTTTCAGTCATTCAAAAGACATTTTTGAAATGATTTCTTTGTGCTAATCCACATGTATTTCCTCTTCTTTTGGAATAGCATCCATCTATCCCTTCTGCCCCTGTCTCCTTCCCTTAATCAGAACTCGCACTATAAACTAGAGGGTTATATGGTGTAACTACCACTGATTGAGGACCTTATCCTTAAGTCAAGATGGTAAGGACATTTAACTGAAGAAGGGAAGGCCAACAATCATCAGAACTGCAATCTTCAAGGATATAAGGATAAATTGTATCTGTTTTGCTAACCAGATACTTCTCAGTGGAGGGGAATACTAGAGGACAAGGTTTTACTATCACCTAAGGAAATGGAAACAGTGGCATCCCATTGGGATCAATGATGGAACTGCTCATCATGCATGTTTTTAAATAACCTGGGCAGTGAAAGTGAAAGCTTCTAGTAAATTGCCTGTACTCATTGATCTCATGCAGATAAGATGAATGCCAGATTAACTCAGGACAGATGACAGGGTCTGGGGTGGGGGACAGGGTGAATCAGAACACAGGAACAGATCGACTTCTATGTCACTTAACAACTGTTTATCATTCTGACAACTCTAACTTGCCACAATCTTGAAATAATTGCTTTTGTTCCCTTTCCAAATCACTGTTTCCTCATCTCTAAATTGAGGGGATTGGACTCCATGCTTTCTCAGGTCCTTTGAAGCTCTAGAATAACTATAATTTTATAATTCTCTTAATAGTAGAACCAATGGAATGATCTCTGCAATATCACCAGTTCTGGTTTTTTTTCTCCTCAAAAAGATCATTTTCAATTATTTAAAACTGAAGGGTAAACTTAACATGTGATGCTGATGTGTTTGTACATTGACTCTCCCTGTACAGTTAGACATCTTTAAAAAGCATAGATTCAGTTCTTCAAGTGCCTCCTTTTCACAGAAGACCACTAGGATTACCCATTACTATGTGCAGTCCTCCCCATAATTTTAGTAATGACTAGCTAGCTTTAGAGCCCCCTCCAGTATCATTACTTTTGGTTTATTAGCAAGATCTTGTTGTATTACATACAAATATCCATGCATTCTTAAAAGTAAAGGAAATTGTACTTTTCAGTAGACATCAAAAGCTGACTCTTCAGGAACTTGTAAGTTAACTTTTGTGGAAAATGACTGAAATGTGACTCCATTGAAAAAATAAGGAAATGCACCTTTTTCCTTTTCTTTGGAGAGGTGGAGGAAAATAGTGGTCAACATATCATAAAATACCAGATGAGAAGGCTGCTGTTTATTTTACCTAACTTCAAATGGGGTCACAATGAGTTAGACAAAATGGAAATAACTAAATAGCATAATACATAATATGTTATAAACTGCTATATAGTTCTCTATACAGATAGTAAATGTCTGAGATAAAATTTGACTGACCCATTTCTCAAAGCCAAGGAGTGAGCAGAAGAAAGAAGACCTTCCTTTCTCAATGACTTAGTTCATGAAGACCACACTGTGCGTCTCCTGTGAGGGATCTTCACATTTGAGACATAACCAGAAAGAAAGAGATTGTCCCAGACTGCCAGTTTTAAAGATGTAGCCTGTTCCAGCTATTTTTATGATTGAACGAGACTGATTCCACCAATATAATAGAGGAAGAAACAGAGTGCCTCCATGACAGGTGATTGGATCCTTGATACTATCCCATCCCCCTGCTAACAGTTCATTGAATATGAACTGACATTCTACTACTAACAGCTCCATCTCTTAAGCTTAAAGGCTCTGATACACAATTTACAAACACACACACACACACAAACACACACACAATGTTTGAAAAATTCATAGTTTAATGTGCAATCCTTTTATTTCTGTCCATTTAATATGAAAATATCTATGTTTGTTGAATTAAAAACATGGAAAAGGAGGAGTAAGAGGAAGAAGTAGAAGTTCCTTCCACCAATGCAGGTTGGTAAACTTATCTGTTACTATAAGTTTTAAAGAGTCAACCAATATACTGAAAGTTTAAATGATATGACTATTTTCAGAGGTAATGGGGACAGAGGCAGAATCTAAAGTCTAGTTTTGGAGACTAAATCAAACCCTCCAGGTACCATTACATACTCTTTTTCTTCTATTATAATATTTGTAAAACAGCCTGGATCATTCTGATAATCCAAGAGGCTTTGTGTCTCTAAAAACACACAAACCCAATGTAGAAAAAGAATCTTTTAATAACGTTATAGCTAATAAATTAGTGTCAAGGCATCGTTAATTCACATTCAAAAGGAAAATTAAATTCAGTTTATAAGCATCAGCAGATGTCATAATGAGATATTAAATTATATTATAAAATATTAGAATGAAAAGTTCCTCTTATTTTAATTTTTTTTGGAGGATTTAAAAAAGAGAATCAATATGACACATGCAAACTACACGGTAAGTCTATTACTGGAGGAAAGACATTACTCAAGAAAAGTAGGCTATAAATAATTATGCAATGATATTTAAAATCTGCATCTTTTTAGTACATTTCTTGTGGGTACACAGGCTATTCTAACAGCCATGACACAAATCATTTCTAAGTAAACCGCCACGTGGAAAATCTCAGGAGCTGGAAAGCTGCCCTTAGAGATAAAGGTGCGCCGGAGTCCTTGGGAGCTGGACATTCCACCCCACAGACCAAGGGCACTAGACACAGCTGTGATTTACCACCTCCCCACTAAAGTACCCCCTTATCATGTAACGCAAGACACTGCACATACACCCTGCTTGTGTATCAACCCAATTACCTCATTATTCTTTGTTCTACCCCAAAAGACCTAACAGTATATATGTAATAACTAATCAGTAATAAAATTGAGCTGGAGGCATAAGGCAGTAGTGGCTTGTCTCCTTATTCTCAGCTCCCCTCCAGGAGGGAGGTTGCCACTGTGGGCCCTAAGGAAGCAAGCCACAACAATTTCTAATCCATTTCACTCTACCCTCTCAAATCTGGATTTGATACTGTCTAATAAAATGGTCGCCATATAAAATATTCAATACTCATTACTTAGAGAGGTTTTTCCTCTGCAGTACAAAATCACATACATTTCAAAGTATGCTCAAGATTCTTATATCCTTGGAAAATTAAGGAAAGTCATACACTGAGAACTGGGCTACCATTCAGGATGTGTCAATTATTGACATAGAATATATCAATTCAATTTCTTCATGGTTTCTTTTTTACTGATCATTTAAGTTTATTGATTTAAAACAGGAAGGTTTAAAGCAGGGAGAGAATTAGGAGCTGCTGAGTTCCATAATGAGAGCTTGTGGCTGTGGGGCCTGATAGCACTCAGGCACAACAAAGAAAAGAAGCAACATTTCTGTCATTGTAGAATCTCTCATTCTTTTTTTTAGATTTTTTTTGCAAGGAAAATAGGGTTAAGTGGCTTGCCCAAGGCCACACAGCTAGATAATTATTAAGTGTCTGAGGTCACATTTGAACTCAGGTACTCATGACTCCAGGTCTGGTGCTCTATCCACTCCACCACCTAGCTGCCCCAGAATCTCTCATTCTAAGAGGAGTGCACACTCTATTTCAAACCCAAGACCAGCTCAAGGCACAATAAGGAAACATTTTCTTGGGGTCTTTTAATTTCTTTGTTTTTTCCTCTTTTAGATTTCATACTCCCTCTTCCTTCCTTCTTTTCTTGCTTCCTTTCTTCTTTCCTATCAAAGCAAGAAGAATCTTGTAACTTTCATTAGCAGAGGGAACTCCTAGCATGGAAACTTCTATAACCAACAGAGATCCAAACAAATCTTGGATTGAAAAGATTGATCTTAGAACATCTAGTCACAAAGAGTTGTTAAGTGATGTAAATAAGGTCGCACTGCTACTTATGGCTGAAGAAGTGTTTTGAACCCACATTTTCCTGAACTCAAATCCAGTACTCTATCCACAAGGCTACAGGAAACAACTTAAAAATCTAAATCCTGGGGCAGCTAGATGGTGGAGTGGATAGAGCTCCAGCCCTGAAGTCAGGAGTACCTGAGTTCAAATCTGACCTCAGACACTTAATAATTACCTAGCTGTGTGGCCTTGGGCAAGCCACTTAACCCCATTGCCTTGCAAAAAAAATCTAAAGCCTATTAGTGAGATGAGAGCCTTTATGTTTAAGGGATGGAGCTGTTAGTAGTAGAATGTCAGTGTTCATATTCAATGAACTGCTAGCAGGGGAATAGTATGGTATGTGTAAGATAGGTCCTAGCCTCCCTGTATGGAAAGACCTGTGTCTTCTATCAAACCTAGGTCTAGTTCTACCTATCCTCATTGAGGTGGTACCCAATAATTGAGCTCACCATGTTTATCTGCTGAATTCTACCACATACCCACACTACTCATCATAGCACCTAATCCTCCCCGTCTTTTCTATTCTTTAATGTTTCCTGTACCTTCAATCTCCAGATCTAATTGCTCTTATTCCACATCTCCTATATCATGGAACATAAGGCTATGGGTATTAAGGCTTTTTTTTAGTAAATACTTGTGTAGTTCAGCATGTTGCTGAGTGACTCGGCCTTCCGCAGTTTATGGAAGGGTCACACTCAGGGTGCCTGGGTGCAGTTTGACAAGAAATCACTAAGGAGGGAGTCACAAGGGATTTGTAATCCTAAATTGGGGTAAAATTACTGACAAAGATGCTCTTAGTGACTAAGAAATGGAGATGAAAATAGATTTAAGTCTTTAGCCACTTTATAGCTGTAGCTATTATGTATTCCAAAGACCTTGGTGCCTAGGATGATGAATCTTTTTTAGGAGAGAAAAATGATTTTCATTGCCAAGACTCTGAAAATAGATTTTCCTTATGAGAGAAAAAGTTGCTCTTCCTTAGTCAACTGACTGTTAGTATGAAGACTCTTTACTTTGAAAAGAGTTATACTTGAAAGTCATTACATAGAGGCGTCTAGGTGGCACAGAGGATAAAGCACTGGCCCTGGAGTCAGGAGTACCTGGGTTCAAATCCGGTCTCAGACACTTAATAATTACCTAGCTATGTGGCCTTGGGCAAGCCACTTAACCCCATTTGCCTTGCAAAAACCTAAAAAAAAGTCATTACATGTTAAGGTAAAAGAAAGTTGGAAACTCCTATTCTTTATTCAATGGAAAAGTAGCAATGGATCAACTGAGTGTCCTAGTTGAAGTTAGAGCCTGGAAATAGACAAACTACAAAACTTTCTTTCAGTGGCAATGACCAGAACAATGGTGAGAATAGTAGTGTGAGAGCAGAATGAAGTAATAACCAAGAGTTGTGTCACAAGAATTTATTAAGTGTTTATGATACATCAGGCATAGTACTAAGAAAAGGTCTTTCGATCAAGAAGCTCTCATAGTCTAATGAGGGAAGTAATGTTCATACAACTATGTATATATGACAAAACTTGAGTGGAAATAGTAACCTTAGGAGGGAGGTATTAGGAGTAGGGAACTCTGGGGAAGGCCTCCTGCAGAAGATGGGACTTTAACTGAGTCCTGAATGAAGGAAGAGTTGAGAAAGGAAAGTCTTTTAGGCATAGGGAAAACTATAATCTCTCTTCATGGATCTCTCTCTCCATACACACTCCCTATGTGTCACTGTTATTTCTACTGATGGTATATTTGTGGGAGAGTATACCCAGATTTAGAGCAGAAATGCTTTATTACTACCTTGTTTTAAACTGTGCTATTGATTTAATGTCTTTACTTTGAACTAATTGTGTACTCAGGCTGACAAGAGAATCTAATCAGATCTGTGGGTTTTGAGTAGATGCATACCAATTGAGTACCCTGAAGCTAACCTTGTTTGAGGGTATTCACTATGTGACCCGGGGAGTAGCACATGGAACTACTACACTTGCTGAATGAAAGTCACTATTAACACAATGCACAACGGATAAACCATTGGACTACTCCATGATAAATCCAGTTAACTGGTTAAGATGGCTATAAAGTTTGTCTTATTCCACAGGCATTTCACTTATTAATAAACCTTAATGACAAAACTAAATTAATTTTCTTAGAGAATACATCTTAGATGATCAACTTACTAGCTATTAAAACTGTAATCACACAATCAATGAAAAGACTAGAGTTTGATAGATTTCCTTAGCTACTTATGGCTGCTAGGCATGTCCTTTGAAATACCTCTAAGTGTTAAACAGAAGACAAGAAAAAGCTGAGAGGATAAGAGAAAGGAGACAGACAGATCTTTAAAAAAGCCAGACCTGAGATAAGGGAAAGCCCAAAGCAGATGGAAATCATTACCAACATGAAGCAAGCTGCTTGAAGTCATAAGTTAAACGCTGCTTTTAGCGATAAACCTCAAAAAATAAAGGATGCATTGACTTTTTGGAGGAGTGGTGGTACATGTTCATGTCATAGAATAACTACCTCCAGCTGCTACAGCAAAGTCCCATTACCATGACATCCTTCTCCTAAAGTCCACCTTGGTGAACACTAGCAAAGATGAAAACATAGCTCTGTGGAGTCAAGCAACCCCTTAACTGCAATTTGTACAGCCATTCCAAAAACCTCAACTGAATTTGGTGTTAATTATATTTAAGGATAGTTAGAAGTAATTAGGATTCTGATTACTTTGAATATCAACTAGTTCAGCTTTAGAATTTTACAGATGAGCAATATTAGGTGAAGAAAAAGTAAAAAGGCTTGCCCAAGGACACATGGATAGTTATTGCCAGGGTATCGACTGGAATTCATCTGCACATTCAGTGCTCTCCCCAATATATAACACTGTCTTCCTTCTTCATGTCCCCATCTTCCACTTTTCCCTCCTCTCCCCTACCACAGCCCCATGGTACACAACTCTGAATTGCTTGTTTCCAATCAATATCCTTTCTAACTCTTTACTCATTGAAAAAAGTCTTTAAAAAGCTAACATAAATATTATAAAATCATAAACAGTGTTAGACACATAGAATGACCCTAATAAGCACCATCATTAATGAAAATCTTCTTCTTTTGGGCAATTATTATTCAGATGCCCAGGTCACTGGTAAGAGATATCACCACATTTCATTATGTGCCAGGGAGGCAATCAAAAGAGAATACAGTAAACAAAGGCTACTTTGGTTGTTCCTCTAGGCATAGTCAAGTCAGTGATTTTCATGGAATAGACAAGTTAGTACAGTAAAACAACTCACTTCAGAATCATCAAATTTAAGAATTGTAAAAAAAAAAAAATCAGTGATCAGTCCTCATTTCCAAGATTGTAATGTCTATCCTTGCACCTTCAGAGTGGATCATCACATTCTTGGCCACTCTTACTCAAAATGGCAACTCCTGTATGAAGTCTTTGCATTTGTAGCCTTGGCACTTGGTACAATGTCTGATACCAAAAAAATTATTTAATAAATGTTTTTCATTCATCCATGCATTCTCAATGATTAGAAAATGAAAGTAAGTCCCAGGGAAGAAAAGGGGCTCACAGAGTCATTGACCCTTCCATTGGACCCTGCTTTTGTTCTTTCCTGAAAGAGTTTCCTGAATTCTTAGAAGGGTTAAAAAGTAGTCATGGAGGCACTTCTATGTGTTTCTTTTACGCCTGCATATAGAAAAATGAAAGAGAATAATAACTCCATTTGGAAGGAAAAGACAGAAAAGACATTGACTAAAAGCTACTGTTTGTCCAGAAATTGGAGCTAGATGATATAAGAGATAAAGATCTGGTTCTAGAGTCAGGAAGAGCTGAGTTCAAATCATGATTTAGAAATTTACTAGCTGAGTGGCTTTGGACAATTGACTTAACCTCTCTGTGTCTTGGTTTCTTCAAATACAAAATGGAGATCATACCAGTGCATCCTGCCAAGGGTTCTTCTGAGATAGAAATGAAACAATGTGTGTAAAAATATTTCACCAACTTTAAAGTGCTCTATAAATATGCTATTATAATTTTTTGAATTATAAAGATTTTATTTATTTTGAGTTTTACAATTTTCCCCCCTAATCTTACTTCCCTCCCCCCACCCCCCACAGAAGGCAATTTTCCAGTCTTTACATTTTTTCTATGGTATACATTGATCCAAATTGAATGTGATGAGAGAGAAATCATATCCTTAAGGAAGAAACATAAAGTATAAGAGATAGCAAAATCAAACAATAGGATATCAGTTTTATTATGATTATTGAGAGAGCAAACCAATGGTGAGACAATCTATTTCACAAGATATATCATCTTTTTCATGTAAATCTTAGTTTCAGAGTCTAGGCAGAAAAATAAAATAGTTTCTATTATTTAAGTGTTTGTTTTCCCCACTATGCAAGTTAACACAGGCCGAAATTGAGGTGTGTGCATTTAATGAATCTGCCAGGGATAAGGCAAAATGTACTCATCCCACTGGGAATGCTTGATAACTACCAATTAAAGGAGACCTTGACATGAATCTGTTGTTATTGTGATATTTCTTCCTGTGTGGATAAATTCCATTAAATAGTCACAGTAGCATGTGCCAATGACACTCGAGAGTGTTTTTACAATGTATCCCAAATTGTTGCTAGAGAAAGCATGCCTGCAAGATCAGGGAGTCAGGGTTATTCGGTTTAAAAACAAAGTCTCAAAGAGCCTCCAATAGTTTGCCAATAGGATGGATGGATGACAAGTGTGAGACTTTGAATACTGACACAATGTTGCTAATTCTATACAAGATCATGATCAACATGATATAGGAACTAGGAAAACCTATGCTACTTGATGTTGTGATGCTGACAATAGGAGTTGGAGTCCCAGTCTAGGAGCTCCCAAGACATCTTTTCTTTTGTTATCATTAGAGCAGAGAAGTCAAATCATTCATTTCTTTTCATCTTTAAGATGGAGTTCTATTCTCCCCTCACTAGAAGCTTGGCTTTGGTCTTGCTACATCGTCCCTTTCAGTGTTCATTTAGCAGTCAACCAATGCCCATCATGCTATGCAGGGTTCCAGGCTCCCTCCATTGACCCCTATACACATAACTCTAGTACTTTGCTTGCACATCTCTTGAATCCTCAGGCAGCATCTTGGTATTCCAGAGATTTCTGGACTCCCTCTCCTTATAGCCCAGCATATCCCTCCTTTGTCCACTCCCTTTCCTTAAGGCCCTGCTAAGGGACTGGAACTATTCAACTAGGAATTAAGCTATAAATGGATACTAACAGCTAACATTTGCATTTGGCATTCTCTTCCTTAGCACCAACTCCTATTGCCCTTCAAACAAATTACAGTTTTGAAAACCAAAGAACCATAAATTTAGAGTTGAAAGGACTTTTCAAAGTCATTTAATTCAACCGTGTTAACTCACACCCCATGTGCCCATCTCCTTGTCATCTTACCTACACATTGATCTATCCCAACTGTTTCTAGCTCTTGCCCAAGGAAACAGTAATTCAATCAGTAATATCATTGCTCTGGTTAGGAAATGGTGACAGACTGCACTCTGTGAGGCTCTCCAATCATTCTTCTTGTGCTTTTTTCATATTACAACACCTTTCCCTGGATACCACTGACCTGTCTATTTTCTGTTCCCCTTTTAGACTACAAGCTCCTTGAAGGGAGGAAGAGTTTGGCTTTTATTTACTATATTTGGCACTTCAAGACTTAATAAATACTTTTCATTCCTTCAAACTGAGGCCAGGAGGGGTTAAGTGATTTGCTCAAGAAAGTAAGAGAGGCATGATCTGAACCCAGGATCTATGATCCCACACTTGATTTTGTACATTGATCTAGGTCATACCTAAGTAAACTCTCAAGTCCTCAAGGTCAAGAGCTGCCTTGTAAAATGGGTTGTCTTGTGTGCCCTGTTGGCATGTACACTGGGTACAATTCCTAGGCCCTTCCCAATGAGCACTTGCCAATTAATAAATGCTTGTAGAATTGCACTCTATTGGGTGGCTAGGTGGTGAAGTGGATAGAGCACCAGCCCTGGAGTCAGCAGTACCAGAGTTCAGGTCTGGCAAGTCATTTAATCCCATTCGCCTTGCAAAAAAAAAAAAAAGAATTGTACTCTGGTGAATCAACCAGTAGTGCCTTAAGAGACTCATGAAATGAAGGGCAAGGTCAGCAGGGGAGATATATTCCCAGGGGGCTATTTAAAAGTCCTCACAGCACCCCACTTGAAGATTAGACCTTGAGTACAGAGAGGAGTAGGATGCTAAAACTTTAACAGCCTCTTCTCTGAACCAGTCTTCAACTTGGGGAGTTCTCAGAAAAGTGCCTCTGAGTATGGAGTCTATCACTCATCCTGCTCTAAGCACCATAGTGGTGGGCTAACTTTTCCAAATTGCAAGGTAAGCACCATAGTGGTGGGCCAACTTTTCCAAATTGCAAGGTTTTGTTTTTTTTTCCAGATGTGAAAAGTAATTGCTCAATCCCACAGGGTAAATTTTATTCAGACTAATATTAACCAATGGAAAGTAGCTAGCATTCAGGTCAAGGGACCTTGGTTCATTCCTCCCACTATGTGACTTATTGCCCATGGATGTGCTAGTGGAAAAGACACAATTTTTTTCTGATCTCTACTTTTCTTACCTATAAAATGCATTTGAAATATGTGGCCTTCAAGGTCCCTTTTCAGTTTTATGTCATCAGTTTTCAGCCTGGAGTCAATGATTTTTTTTATTATTAACTGTATTTCAATAAAATTTGTTTCTTTTGTAATCTTAGGTATTTTCTTTTATTATCTCAAAAATGTGATACTGAGCAGGGGTCCAGAGGTTTATCAGACTGCTTGCCAAAGGAATCCCAACTCCACAAAAGATTGTGTCCCATATCCAAAATGATGCAGAGCAATAATTGGTAGGGGCAGGGTAAGAGACAAGTAAGGCAACAGGGCATAAATAGTTTACCTTATAGTCAGAAAGGCCTGGTTTCAAGTTCCTCTGTTATCACAAGACTCTATTAGACTGTGTGGCAAAAGGGTTGCCAAACTGCCCTGAAGAAAGATTTTCCTTCCTAGAAATTCCTAAGTCTAAAGAAAAGAAATGTAGTGAATGATGAGGGTGGAAGGAAGGGCTCATAATTCTAGCGTTCATTCACAATGTTTTTAACTTATACCCCAGGATCCTATACTCCAGGTAGATAGATAGAAGTAGGCATTTAACCTTGGGACAACAATCAAGAGCTCGATATTTTGCTTATGGTTACAAAGACACCTCCAACTGCTCAGTTCTCTTTTTGACTTTAGTGAGTTGACTTCATTAGCATTCTCATGGGGGCCCCTACACAAATCCCCACTGGCTCTCTAATGAATGGCCTGATACACTAGCTAGAAAGTGCTATTCTCATCATTTATCTAACAAGTCAGCAACTTTTAAAAATAGACTCATCAGAATATTTGAGAAGTTTCTGTACATGTCTATCATTTTCTGTTGGTGCTTCCATAAATTTTACTGACTCTCATATGAAGCATAAAATTGATTTGTCAGTCTTTGGCCATTAATGGAATGCCCTTTCTTCTTTTATTACTGATATGTTGAGTTCCAGAAAAGTCAGCAGAAATAAAGATGAAAATGATATACAAATCAAGGTTGTAACATTAATGGTGAAGACACAGAGTTTTGAAATTTGTCTCCTTTTGACAAGGCTCTTTGCACAATAATGAGATCATTGTTCCAGAGATGTAACAACAAAATCCCAATATCTTAATAAATCATTTTCTACATCAATTGCTATCCACCTGTACTTAGAAATAATTTGGTAGGAGTCCCCTCCCAAACTGCATAATTAACATACTTCATGGACTGCCCTACAGTCACTATTAGCATCCAAATGGCAAACTGAATAAAGCAGAGGTATTTTTAAAGGATCTTATGAGAGGGATATATAGGAGTGAAAAGAATTTTGTCCCAGTGAGAATAAATTCAGAGGCCTCCTAGAGAATTATCTGGTAGGAAAACTCTTTCCACAGCCAACCCTTTTGCAATGGAAGTTTCTCCTACTCAGGCACATTCCTATTGAAGCAACTAAGTCCCATACAAGCATTTTACTAGTTTCTTTAGTAGTTTAGAAACATAGATGATATCTAGTGCACACTCTCTCTCCATTAGCAAAAACCCTAATGAGGAAGTTTGTGTGAAAGTCTACTCCATCAGTCAAAATTTGTAGATATATTAGTGTGATCTGAGCAGTATCCCAGTGGTAATGGTTTTATCATAAAGTCCATATTTTGTCATTTTGGATCTAAATGTGGCATTTATGGATCAACCATAGAAATGTGACAGAAAGCCATCAGAATAAATGATGCACCATCTCTTTATGTTTTATGTCACCCAGTGCTGGGGAGATCTTCAATAGCTTGTATATAAAACTTGTTTTTAACACACACACACACACACACACACACACACACACACATATATATATAAATCACATATGTATAGTATATTTAATATATATATAAATGTGTGTTTGTATATATATATGTATATATATATATTTGTGTGTGTGTTTGTGTGTGTGTGTGTGTGTGTGTGTGTGTGTGTGTGTGTGTGTGTGTGTAGATTTAGATATAGAAAATGTTTGGATTTTTGTTTCTCTAGGGTAGGGAGCACCAACAAAAACATATCCCTTGCTGGTTGTGAGTGCTCTCTATCTGCCATCTCAGAGTGGGCAGAGTTTTAGAAACTAGTTTGAGAAACTCTGAAATTACATCATTATATTTCAGCCAAAATCTCTGGGTTGAGAAGGAGATCAAATTCATACACAAAAGAAAAGCTCTACTCTGACAGACCCCATTTTTCTTTGAAAATTTCCAGTGAAGGGAACTTCCCAAAGTAGTCTCAAGGTGGATAGCACCAGATCTTACTTCAATTCAACAAGTGCTAGCTACATAGCAAGAATGATGCAAACATGGCTCTATGATGTCGGAAACTGACACAAAACAAAACTATCCCTTGCTCTTAAATAACTCACATTCTTACATTCTCCTTGGAGAAAAACACAGACAAATAAGAAAAACCTCATTATCCATCCATCCATCTATCTTCTCTATCAGTCCATATATCTATCTATTTCTATTGAAAATTCAAAGTAATAAGAGGGCAGAAAAAATAGGAACAACATGGAGCAAGAGGTCCACTTTCCTGAAGGATGTGGTGGATTAGCAGAGGCTTTGAAAGGATTCAGAGGTTTCCTAGGTACACAAATGAGGAAAGAGCCTTCAAAATTGTCACTAAGTGTTTGCTGCTAACCAGATTCATTTTTTCTTCCCACTGTTCCTTGTTCTGCCCTCAGGGGCCAAGTAGAACCAGTCTGATCTCTCTTCCACATTACAACCCTTCTGAGTAGTTGAAGATATTAATATGCCATTTTAATTCACATACAACATATCCATCAATTATGAAAGCTGTTTTTAAAACAAAAACACTAAACTGAACCAGAAGGCAATTTTCCTGAAATAGGCATGTGAAATTGGAGGGGAGGACAAACTTGATTTTCAGTTTCAGAGGAATTTGACTTTGCAGTTTAAGGTTTTCCTGAGAAGGGGGTGAGCTACAGAGCTATTCCATTCCCTTCTTCTCCACAAATGTCACCAACCAGATTGTACAAGTTATCAGAATATTGAATTCCAAAAGCTTTCATAAATGCTTCATGCTCATCTCAGGTCCAGAAAAGTAAAATGCACATATCAATTCTTCCTGTCACTCAATCAACAATCAGTTATTCAGCAGTCCCCATGATATGGGGCCTTGCTAGGCACTGGAAATACAAAGAGAAAAGGGAAACAAACATTGGATGCCATTGTGGAGGTTACCATCTAGCAAGATGAGACCAAGCATATGCAAATATAGGCACAAACAAAATAGCAGGTGTCAATGACACCATTCAGGAAAGACTCGTATATGTGTCAAGTCTTAAGTCGGGATCAGAAAATGTAGAGATGAGGAAGGAGGGCATTCCAGGTATGGAACTCAACCACTTGTGAAGGAACCAAGATGGGAGATGGAGTGCTATGGAAGAATAGAAAATGCAGTTGGACTAGACAGATAAGTATGTGAAGGGGAACAATGTGTAAAAAGAGACTGAGACCAGTTTGTGAAAGGTTTTAAAAGTCAAACTGAGAGAAGCAACTGCAGTATGAAACAGAGGAGGCAGCAGCCAGAGTGGGAGCCAAAACTTGCTGGGCAACTGGGCCAGTCTCACCATCACTGAGTTGGCTAAGCATCTGCAGCAACAGGCCAATGATGGTAAGAAGAGGGTCAAGCCTCTCCACTGGAAGAGGTTGAGCTTAATGTTGTTTCCTTAAACAGCCAGTTCCAGCTGGTTGATGGGGAGCCATATCAGTCTCAGGAGAACCTGGTTACTATTTGCAGAAGCCAGAAGAAACAGAGAAGGAAGTCAATGAGAGTGAAAGAGGTAACACAGGGACTGAAAATCAGTTCCTGACAAATGAAGAAAAGATGAAACTGCAAGAAATTCAGTTGAAAAAGACAAAGCACACTGTGGAGGAAGTCGAAAAAGTATGAGAAGATGGTTCTCAAGCTGATGATCACCAAAGGGCACTTTCAGTTGTTTGAGTCCCATTGGAGATCAGACTGATGGACTAGAACCTCAAGTATCTGAATGCTGTTCAAGAAAAGATTCTCAGAAAGAAGATAAATAGAAAAAGAAGAGAACTATTTTTACTAATAAACTCAAGAAGGAAAAGTCCTTGCTGAGTTTGCTGAGAGGTGGCCTAAAAATTAAAGTGAAATGCATCCAAGCAAGCTGGCCAGCCTCTTCCCCTCTTTCCCACCCATCCCATCCTGTCTCTACCCCTTCCATTCAGGAGGCCACCTTAGAAGGCCAGTAGACCCAAAGCTGAACTTTCAACTGAGATTCAACTGATGTCAACTCTTCTCCCCATCCACCCCTAGTTCCAATTCCCCATTTCAATTTCAGAAAGTTGTCACTGCATTCCTCTCTGAGAGATCCCTAATAGGCTGGAGGCTGAACACTTTGGGAAACAACATTTAGGTGAACCTGAGCACAATGCGACAGGGTTTTTAAAAGCATACTGTGTGATTGTAGATATGTTGCAATTAGATTTTTTGTTGTTGTCTTAGCAACCATTTGTAAAACATTCCAGATGATCCCCCAGCTCCTAGACTACATGTAATTATTTCTTCTGGATGGAAAATCTTTCTGCCTAATCAGTGACCCTTCTTCAAAGAAGGGTTAAAAAAGGTGTTAGCCCACCTTACTGAGAGTAGAAGAAACTCCATCATGGGAAACCTCAAATGTTCAATATCAAGCACCAGCCAAAAGTGTCATTCCAGGACTTTACCAAAAAAAGTACTCCAGATAATCAGCTACAGGACATCTTGGGTGTCTTTTTTCCCTTTACATTTACATAATGAGTAATCAAGCAAATTACATAGATAAGACCTCTCTGACACCAAATTATCTTCCCTCATCTCTTCCACTTACAGAATGGATGTTGTATTTCCAGAAATTTGGTGTCTATTTCTAATCTCAGTCCACCGTATTGGAAAAATATTTTTGTCACTTATTCAAGTGAAATTCATCTCATGACCCATCCCAGGATATGAAGTTGTTGTCTCTAAAATGATATCTCATTCCTCAGTTTTGGAGAAATCTGCAATAACTTGTGTACATAATTTGTTTTATTCATATATATGCATATATATAAAGTTTGGAGCTTTGTTTTATATATATTTATATATACATATATATACATATACATGTATATATGTGTATATATATACATATATATATATATATATATATATAAATATATATATATATATATACTGTTTGAAGCTTTGTTTCTCTAGGGTAAGGAGCATCAGTAGAAACCCACCCCTCACCGGATATGAGTGTTCTCTATCTGCCATCTATGAACAGTCAGTGTGCTAATCTCTTTTAATTACTTATTATTATTTTTTAGGTGAGTTCTCTGTGAGGTCTGTTTTAGGTTTGCATTGTACAATCTGTTTGCTTGAAAGGTATTCTTCTTTGGTCTGTTTTATTTGGAAGACAATCTGGAGGAAAAGGAACCATGTATTTGATGCTGAAAATGAACCAACTGTCTTTTCACATAAAGAATCAGTCCCTCCAAAATAAGTCAAACTGCAGCTTTTCATTTGAATCTAGAGACAAAAGGGAGCCACTGATTGACATAGAGAAGAGCTGATATGGTCAGTGCCAGGCAAACAAAATGACAATATGGAAGAGGAAATGGAGAAGAGAGCAACTTGAGACCAGGAGAACAGGTATATATTTATATTCATATTTAGATATAGGAGGTATCTGAGGCTCTCAGGCCCGGGGGTAAAGAAGACCTGAGTTCAAATCTATCCTCACAAACTTAATCACTGTGTGAACATGGGCAAGTCTGCTTGCCTTAATCTATTGGAGAATGAAATGGCAAATTACTCCAGTATCTTAGCCAAGAAAACTTCATGGACAGTGTTGTCCAATGGGTCGTTAAGAGTTAGGAGTGATTGAACAACAACATCAACAACATAAACATATAGATCAGGGCTCCTAACCTTCAGTCCAAGAATGTATTTTTAAAAATATTCTGATTACCCTATTTCAACATAACTGGTTTCCTTTATGATGCTATATATCTGATTTTATACATTTAAAAAACCTGATTTTGAGAAGAGAATAGAGGTTTTCCCTGGGTTTCACCACACACTGCCAAAGGGATTCAGGACACCCAAAATGGTGAAGAATCCCCACTATAAACTGATTAGCAAATTTCTAGTGACTGATGTGGATTTTCAAATGCATATTTCACAGAAATGGATGGATGGATAGATGGAAGGAAGGGTGGGTGGAAGGAAGGATGGAAGTAAGGAAGGGAGGGTGGAAGGAAGGGAGGAAGGGAGGGTGGGGGTGGGAGGGTGGAAGGAAGGAAGGGTAGTTCTGTGTGTGCTGGTTTTGCTAGACTTCTATGAAAGAAGAGACTAAATACAGATACTAAGAAGAATAGAAGTGAGTGCACACTAGCTCTGAGGCTAGAAAGTTGTAAAGGAAAGGAATGAGAATTAATCCAGATTCAATATAGCTCATTGTTTGTCTTTTAAAAGCATTTTTCCTGCTGAAGAAGATTAGCACTTACTAGCTAGATGGAGAGTAATTTCAACCTTTTGGTATCAGTTTTCTAGACATGGCTCAAAAGAATTCATAGCCTATTTCGGTTAAGAAAATAAATGGTGCATACCCTAGTCACCATTTCCTCAATCCTCTGGTTTTTGCTCACAAAAATACCCTGATCAAATTTATGCTATGACTATAAGAGATGAGCATTTCTAAGTCTAGAATATTCCTCATCCTTTATCACTGGTTTGTTTTCCTTATTCAATTCTGTCCTATATGGAGGAAGATTCAATAGAGCAAGAAAGCTTTGTAGCTCCAGTAGGATCATAGGAACAGAGATATAGAATCTTTACCAATCCCCTTGTTTTACAGGGAAAAGTGAGATTTAAAGAAGTCCAGGAAGTTGTCCCAAGTTACCAATGTCACAATAACTAAGAAAGACACAGAGTCAGTTCAACAAAGTTCTGGAATGTTTGTCATTGAGATCTATCTGGTCAAAATGGGGGAAGTCTCAATCAAATCTCTGTTTTACTGGCTTCATGTGTCTGCAATACTTGCTGCCACAGAGACCTAGGCCCATGAGGGCAAAAGGAGTTGAAAAGGAAGCATCTTTGTATGTCCTTAGGCCAAATCACCCCCATTAAGTACAGAAAGAATCTGGTCTTCTGTATTGCTAAAAAGTGAATTGTTTATTAATTCAGACTTGACAATACTCATTAAGTATCTGTGCAATTGAAATTAATAATGCAGTCACACTTATGCAATTTTTATGGATTTATAACAGGCTCATGTTATAACACAAATATGACTGATAATAAAAGCTCCACCAATGCAATCTTGGTTTATCCCTCCTCCCATGTTGATTGTTAATAGAACCCTTTTATGTGCAGATTCACATCAATGTATCATTATTCTGACATATCTTGGATAAAATTCATTATAAATATTTTTCTTAAAGAATGTATGCTAGAGGAAAAAAGATTCAATCTTGCCTCACACATATTTCATGCCCATCAAAAACATTCTTTTATCTTATGTGAGATTGTGCTGGATGCCCATTTCTTCAATAAAGATTTTGTTTGCTTGGTTTACTTTCCCTGTCAGCTTCCAGTTGTGTACTTTGCTCATTTATCAAATAAATGACAGCATTTTAACCATTTCAAATTTTATGAAGTCTCCTGGAATCCTAAGAGATACCAAAAATTAACCAAGTTTCTACTCAAAAATATGTACCACATATATAACCTATATCAGATTACTTGCTGGCATAGGGAGGGGAGAAGGAAGGTAGCAAGGCAGAAAAATGTATAATTCAAAATCTTACAAAAAATAAACGTTGAAAGCTATCTTTATATGTATTTGGAAAAGATAAAAACAGAAAACAAAAAGAAACAAAAAAGAGGGAGGAGCCTACCACAGCAAACTTAGCAAAAACACAATTATTTTGGAATCTTAGAAATGTAGATTTTTCATATATGTACACATTTATTGAATAGTTTGATGTAAAAAAATATGAACAATGAGTATCTGTAGTTTATCTATACCAACTCAGGATAATTTGAGTGCATTTGATTTAAGGCAAAAACCTAATTGCTTAAAAAAAAGAAACATGTCTGAATCATATAATGGGAGGGATGAAAAAGGCCTTAGATATCCCCAAACCATGACAGTTAGATGTAGAAGAAACTTTATAGAATTAATTTAACCATATTACAGAAAGTATAGAAAAGTTCTAAAAGAGAACCTTATGGGTTTGCTAAGCAAAGTAAAGGCTAAGACTTGGGTGGGTGGGGATCAGACTTGTATATTAACACTGAGTCATATGGACAGTGACTAAGGACTGAGCTGTGACCATAGGAGAAAAAAAAAAAAAAAACAAAGATGCCTCTAACCTTAAGCCATATAGTAAGCTCCCATATTTACATACATAAGGTACATGCATTCTCAAATAACATTGAGACTTTGCCAGCAACTCTGGGCCTGCTTTGAGCTGTTGCCTTTTTTCTTTGCTACCTACAAAGAATACTCTTCCAATAATTGGAAAGTGTTGTACCTATCATTCAGAATACTGATTTCTATAAAAATATGTAAAATGGGTTGGACAATGACTGTGACAATAGTCCATTTTTGTTCTGACTATGTGATTTAAGTCGTTAGCCATTTGATTCTACTAGAAAGATGGTGGCAGTGCTTTGAGTCACTAAGTAATAGGAACATATTCTGTCTACTGAAATTATAGTACAGTTTTGGGTGTCTTAGATAGTCAGACTTATTAATATCAGAGAGCAGCTAACTAGTATTGACATTACCCAGTTCTGGATTACCTATTCCCAATCACATACTTTTGACTTAAAGAACTAATTTGATTGAAAAGCCACAAAGGTAAATCAGTCTATATCCTTTATAATCATGTCTTATTTGCTTCTAGTAAGTCTCCAGAACTACTGTCCTCTGTCCTACTTAGTGTGCTCCCTGCTTTGAGGTCTGAGACTGGAAGGGACAGAAGCTTTATGTCTAACAACTTTCCCAAAACTTGCAGCTAACCCCCTCACTGATTTCATTTTGAGGTAGAACACATACACATACACATACATATGCACTTTTCAGAAAAGGAAAAAAACAAACACTCTTTTTTATTAATTTTTTTTATTCTCATTTTGTACAAATGTTTTTTAGATTAATAAAATATTCTTGTTTACAAGTAAACAAAATACCCCTCCTCCCCCATGAATATAGATAGACTTGTTTGGGAGAAAAAAGTAAAGGGGAGATAAAAAATTAAAATAAAAAATAATAATAGTAATAATTGTAGGTATGGCCAGGTGGCGCAATGGGTGAAGCACCAGCCCTGGAGCCATGAGCACCCGAGTCCACATCCAGCCTCATAAACCCAACAATCACCCAGCCATGTGACATGCAAGCCACCCGATCCCCACTGCCCTGCAAAAACCAAAAAAAAAAAAAAAAGAAAGAAAGAAAGAAAAAAAAGACACAAAATAAAATAAAATAGTAATAATAGTAGGGGTGGCTGGGTGGAAGACAGAGCATTGGCCCTTGAGCCAGGAGCACCTGGGTCCAAATCTGGCCCCAGACACCCAAAGGTCACCTGGCTATGTGGCCACAGGCAGGCCATCCAGCCCCACTTGCCCTGCACCCTCCCCCAAATAATAACAAAAAATGTGCTTGAGTCTTTGTTCCAACACCAACACCTCTGTCATGGGTGGATCTCATTCTTTATGATAAGTCCATCACAAAAGTTATTTCCATATTTTTCCACCATTGCCATTGCTGATCGCAACTCCCTCCTTTCTTATTTCTCCACTACCATGTACTCTATTTTCTCTCTCCTTTCACTATGACTCTGCTGTAGGGTCGCTGAGTGACGCAGCAGACAGATCCTTGGTCCTGGGCCCAAGAAGCCCTGAGGCCCCATACCACCCCTTAGGCCCAGAATCCACCTGGCCCTATGGTCCTGGGCAGGCCTTCCATTCCTAGCCCCTTGCAAGAAGTAAGAAAGAAAATGTGTTATATCTGGCCACTCTCCCCCCATGGTCCATCCTCTCCTCCTTTATTCACATCCCCACCCCTTCCCCCTGCTCCCCACCTCCTTCTTACTCCAGATGTCTATACCCCATTGAGTATATTTGCTGTTTCCTATCCTAGCCAAGTCTGATGAGAACAAAGTTTCCCTCATTCCCCCTTGCCTCCCCTCTTCCATATCATTGCAATAGCTCATTGTAATAAAAAAAAATCTTATGTGAAATATCTTGGCCTATTCCCCCTCTCCTTTTTCTTTCTCCCATTACATTTCCCTTTTTTTCTATTGACTCCATTTTTACACCATATTTTATCTTTGAATTCAGCTTTCTCCTGTGCTTCAACTATAAATGCTCTCTCTACCTGCTCTATTAACTGAGAAGGTTCATATGAGTATTATCAGTGTCATTTTTCTATGCAGCAATACATGCAGTTCATCCTCATTAAGTCCCTCATATTTCCCCCCTCTCCATGCTTCACCTGAGTCCTGTATCTGAAGATGAAACCTTCTTTTCAGCTCTGGCCATTCCAAAAGAAACATTTGAAATTCCCCTGGTTCATTGAAAGTCCATCTTTTTCCCTGGAAGAGGACATTCAGCCTTGCTGGGTAGTTCATTCTTGGCTGCATTCTAAGCTCTCTTGCCTTCCGGTATATTGTATTCCAAGCCCTATGAGCTTCCAATGTAGCTGCTGCTAAGTCCTGTGTGATCCTGACTGCACCTCCACGATATTTGAACTATGTCCTTCTGGCTGCTTGTAATATTTTCTCTTTCATTTGGGAGTTCTGGAACTTGGCTATAATATTCCTAGGGGTTGGTTTTTTGGGATCTCTTTCTCTGGGGGATCGGTGGATTCTCTCCATTTCTATTTTGCCCTCTGCTTCTAGAATATCAGGGCAATTTTCCTGTATTAATTCTTTGAAAAAGATGTCAAGGCTCTTTTCCTGATCATGACTTTCAGGTATTCCAATAATTTTTAAATTATCTTTCCTAAGTCTGTTTTCCATATCAGTTGTTTTATTCAATAAGATATTTCACATTTTCTTCTAATTTTTCATTTTTTTTTGTTTTGAAGTATTGATTCCTGATTTCTGTTAAATTCATCAATCTCCCTTAATTCTATTCTTTGTCTGAAGGATTTGTTCTCCCCAGAGAGTTTTCTTATCTCTTTTTCCATCTGGCCAATTTTACTTTTTAAAGCATTCTTCTCCTCAATAACTTTTTGAACTGTTTAATCCATTTGACCTAAGCTGGTTTTTAGCATGCTATTTTCTTCAGCATTTTTTGTATTTCCTTGACTAAGCTGCTGACTTCATTTTCATGTTTTTCCTGCATCTCTCTCCTTTCTTTTCCCAGTTTTTCTTCCAACTCCCTCATTTGATTTTCAAAGTCTTTTTTGAACTCTGTCATAGCCTGAGCTCAATTTCTGTTTTTCTTGGAGTCTTTAGATGCAGGAGCTTGTGCTTCCTCATCTTCAGACTGGGTATTTTGGTCCTTCTTGGGCTCATTTGCAAAATATTTCTCAATAGTCTTCTTTTTGTTTCTCTGCTTGCTCATTTTCCCAGCCTGGGCCTGGTTTGGAGTGTTTCTTGAGCTTTTGGGACACTCCCACAAGGGTCTCAGTGTGTGAGGCTCTGTCCTCCCTCCTGGTCTGTGAATGACCATAAGTGCCCCCCTCTGCCATGGGGCTGAGGTGGGGGGACCCTGCTGTTCTATGGGGGTGCCTAGACTGAGATCAGCATCTGAATGTGGTCAGAGCCCCAGAGTCCTGTTCCAGAGGCAGAGGACAGAGCTCTGCAGACTCTCTTCACACCCCTCCCTCAGCTCAATGGGCCCATGCCCTGGGGGCTCCTGCTTACCAGCTCTGTCTGCTTCTGTTTCCTGGATCAGGGCTGGGGAAAGACCATGCTGCTTGCTGTGTTCCCTGAGGGCTGGGCTACACATGCTCCCTCTGGCAGAGGTCCCCGCTGTTCCCCCACTTTGTGCCTGGTGCTCCTCGGGGTGCAGCTCAGGAGACTCCCCCACTGCTGTGAGCTGAGACTCCCAGTGCCCTGGGGCTGCCTCCGGGAGGCTGAAGTTCTTTTGCTCTGGCGGGCCACCCTTCTGGCAGGCCGCCCCTCCGATCCCGGGGAGCAGAGCCTTTCTGCTCTTTTCCAGGTTACCTTGAGTAGGAGAACTGCCTCACTGGGACCCTTTGTGGGTTCTGTCTCTCGAAACTTTAGTTAGAGTCCTTAGCTGATGAATTTTATCAGAGAGCTCCTAAGACTTGATCCCTTCTTGTTGCCATCTTGGCTCTGCCCCCAACAAACACTCTTGTAAAGGAAAACAACAAATAAATAGCAAGGACAATTCATTTTTCTTCATATCCCAGCTCTTAATCAAAATGTCATTAACATAGGAGACACTAAATAAGATGTGTGTTGGACTGAACTGGATTGGAAGAGGTAATAAATAACTGAATGGTTTGAATTCTGATAAGTTATAAGTAATAATGACCAGAAGGATATGGTGACTTCTATGCTGAGCCATGCTAAAGGAAGTCAAATTACCTTGAACATGCCTGAGATGATGGCTAACAGTCTCTCTCCCTCTGTTCTACTTCAGCACATGGATACGAACGTCGTATATGTCTTAAGTCTCTGAAACATATCTACGATGATTGTCCACTGTGGGAAATAGATGATCACTGAAAAGACTGGATACTATTTTTGTGAGGGAACAGGTAACATGGGAAAAGTCTTGCCCCGCTTATCCCCAAGGGGCAAAAGAACTAGAAGCTGTAGAGTTGCAAGAGTTACAGAAAGACAGATTTAGATTGGATATAAATAAGAGAACATAAACATCTTGAACTGCCTCTAAAGTATGGCAAGTATCCAAAGCAAGGGTTGTTGAACCTCTTGTTGTCTCAATAGTTTCTTGCTTATTTAGACCCAGGTTGAAATAGATGCTTATGGCTCAGGTGGTACAGTGGGTAAAGCACTGGTCCTGGAATCAGGAGAAACTGAGCTCAGATCTGGCCTCAGACACTTAATAATTGCCTAGCTATGTGAACTTTGGACAAGTCACTTAACCCCATTGCCTTGCAAAAAAATAAAAGAAAGAAAGAAATAGATGATCACTAAGATCCTGTTCAAATCATAGATTTTCAGGATCCAGTAACATGAACTCACTCGATTATAGTTCTTACCAAGAACTGACTAGTACAGAAAACACTTACCAAAGCTCTAGGGTCTGAGACCAAGATCAAAGAGATCCAAGACCCACCAGTCAATGGAACAGAACAATTTCATCAACTAAAGGAATCACAAATTTCCCCTGACTACTAAGTCCACCCCCTACACTTCTTCAGGAATCTCTTGATTTCCATAGTGTCATCATCATCATCAAAAGTAGGTATCTTTATATTTATCACCACTCTTAGTATGTATTCATTAAATTGAAGAGAGGATGGAAATTGAGCTCCCTTAATCAACCTTTACACTAGCCACTCAAGTGATGATTTAAGTCTTCTTTTGTATTCCAATTTTCGGAGAGTGGGAGGAGACTAAAATAAATCCAAATTATACTTTTTTCCCTATAAAAACACAAGAAAAACCAACCAAACATTAAGCATGTCTTAGTCAGTGTGTTTATTCTTTAATTGAGAAAATATCATTTTCCTACAATGTGGCTCTTGATTGGAATTTAAGCAAATTGAATTTTGGAAGCAGGAAATGTGCTAGCAGAGACTTAACAAAAGAAAGATTAATGTGTCTCTGGACTGCTTGTGTACAATGCATACCAAAGTGAGAGATGCTGCCTGCCACCCAAGTGAGCAAAGTAGTCTGGGATATTGAAATTTTACCAGGGAAATTGATTGTGCAAAATCTCTGGAGACCACCTAGTACAATGTTAGTCTGGTTAGTGCTGAGAAAATATTAGGAGGGGGCGGCTTGGTGGCTCACTGGTTAAGAGCACCAGCCCTGGAATCAGGAGAACCTGAGTTCAAATCCAGCCTCAGACAATAATTACCTAGCTGTGTGGCCTTGGGAAAGCCACTTAACCCCTTTGCCTTGCCACAGAAAGTATTAGGCCTCCACTAATTCTGGCTTTATATTAATGTGCCAATATTTTCCTGCTCTGTTATTATTTCCAGATTCATTGATCTATCTAAAAATCTCACATAAGTACAATTTCTTCTTTCAAATCCTTGAAAATAACATATAATTTCTCTTTAAATCACATTTAAGGGCAAATGTCACAGTATGAAGAAGGAATCCTTTCTGTCCAACGAAAGCCTTTGTTCTTTCATTTAAACAAGAATGTGGCTGAAATTCAGATAGGTTAAGCTCCTGTTTGGAACTGGTGCTACAGTAAAAGGATGACTGCTCCCTTATGTAGGTTGTCTTTCTTGTGACCTCTAGCTCAATATGGACAGCAGAAATTCTCTCCTCCATCTTGGTTTGTGTGTGTGTGTGTGTGTGTGTGTGTGGTACCTGTCTATACAGGTACTCATTTCATTCCTTCCCCAGTAGCTATACAATTATAGTCATCTTTGAAACAATGCTGGAGTCTAATGGGCATTTCAAGCCCTTCTAGACTGTATTCTATCTCCTTTACCTCTCCCTTTTGAAAACTTCAGCTCCTTCCTTGATGAGTTTTTTGGTTTTTGGTTTTTGCAAGGCAATAAGGTTAAGTGACTTACTATCAGGGTCACACACCTAATAAATATCAAGTTATCTGAGTCCTGATTTGAATTCAGGTCCTCCTATCCACGGAGCAAGTACTCTATCTACTGTGCCACTTAGCTGTCCTTACTGATTCAGTTCTTAAAGCTCTCCTTATTACCACTATCCTATTCAGAAATTATTAGGGACATAGTTCTACTTATTCATCTGTGCATAAGTTGCTTATAGGGTCCTATTTGGCTTGTATCTCTTTAATGACTCATGCCCTACACATACCGGGCACTTAAATGTCTGATGACCTGAACTGAACTGGATCCAGGACTGTACCAATGTCGTTTGGGATATGGTGACCTGCTATGTCTACCCCCAGGGGATGATGATATTCAAATTAAATATTATCTATCAAATACCTTGCAAACTGAAAATTGCTATATAAATAAATTTCAGCCAATATTACCGTGTCTATTTGGATGCTCTTGCAAACAAAGCAGGACATCTGCCATCCAGGCCTTCCCATCCCATGTGATTCTTGTATATATCTTCACCAAAATTCAACATGTGAGTCCACCCCAACCTACTATAGATCCTCCTTAATTTTCTTGAAATAACAAGGGTATGATGGCAGTTAGTTGGTGCTTTGAATCAGGATGGCTCATCATTTTAGCTCAAATTCAGTCTGAGACCCATAATAGTTGTATGACATCGAGCAAGTCACTTAATCCTATTTCCCTCAGTTTCCTCATCTGTAAAATGACCTAGAGAAAGAAATGACAAAACACTCTGGTAAATTTTGTCAAGAAAAATCCCAAATGGGGTCATGAAGAGTTGTACATGACTCAACAACAAGTGAATAACAACAACAGGAAAGGAGTACTCTGGTTATACACTTGTCATGTTTCACTTTTGCCATGTGACCAACTCATTTTCTCATCCTATCCTACCATTAATTAATAGTATACCTTATTCCTCTTGGTCTTTCCTGTGGCTAGGCAGACCAAGCCCCTTTGAGTCTCTTCAAGAAGAAAACTCTAAAATAGCTTAGGTCTTGCTAAGGTCAGCATAATAGAATCTACAAAGGGGAACACCTGGAAAATCTACTGTCCACTTTGACTCACTTCCTCCATTGAATTCTGTACTGGACCTCTTTCATCACAGTGGAAAATCATTTTGGCAAGCCTGTATCTCCTTGTCTTATGTGTGTTATGTCTTTATGTGATGTTTCTTATCAAGGATCACTGAACTGAATTATTTCTGTTGTTATATCTTTCAAGGAATTCAAAATGATCTTAACAAATGGATGAGACAACTTGCTATACAATATCTGATAAGACAATATTTTAGTCTACCAAATCAAATGCTTTATCATAATCATTAAAAAGTATGATGGGATCTTACATTTTCCACATCTTCCAAGTAATGGTCAGATAGTAATGATGTGGTCAATTGGGAATTCCTGCTGGTTTTCTGATACCTATATTAAAGATGCCCTCAATTTGTGTAGAGTATCTGAATTTTATATAAATGATGGTAGGAATATTGATCAGTATTAATTGATATTCCCTCAGTCATCTTTTTCTCAGCAATAGCAATGTCTGAGATTTTTTTCCATGACTTGCTATCTTCCTTTCCTTCAGATACCGAATAGTCTAACAATGATCCTCTAATTCTATTGCTTCTAGCATGGAACTCCTTTATATACACACTTAGTCCAATCCATCTGTTTTTCCCCATCTATGTTCTCTAGTGTCCTTTACACCTCCTTTACAATCCTATATATGGATTGTGATGTTATAGTCTGAGTAAGGTAGTTCTACTCTCCTTGATTGAAAAAATAATCAAAAAAGATGACTTTTTCCCAATCTTTCACATATTCTACTGTTTTTAATTCTCCTTCCTTTTTCATCCATGAAAAACCTTGGGAAGACTTTGATTAATTTTTTTATCCCTTTAAAATTTTTATTACTTTATTCTGAAATCAAGTACCCAAAAAGATCATTTTCATA
Source organism: Macrotis lagotis (assembly GCF_037893015.1). Lineage (NCBI taxonomy): Eukaryota > Metazoa > Chordata > Mammalia > Peramelemorphia > Peramelidae > Macrotis > Macrotis lagotis. The sequence goes on from NC_133666.1 coordinate 91,898,351, forward strand.
TACACAGCAGAACAAGAGCATTGCATATAAAACTGTAAATCAACATATCATATTACTAGCTCTCTTTAAAACGTATCTAATAAATTTCACATAAGACTATCAAAACTGTGTTCATCTGCACTTCCTTCTAAACTTGTTTCTAATAAGTCCTTTGTATTTTAACCCAGGTCTTCAATGTTGGGGGTGGGAAGGTGGGGAAACAGAGAATCATTAATCTTTCTTTCCTTCCCAACTAAAAATAAAAGAAAAATCATAAATACTAAGAATAATCAAGCCAAAAAATATGCACCCCCTCATCACTTTTTGCACCTTGAGTCTATCACCCCTATGAGATAGGTAATACAATTCAGAAAAGATCCTTTGAAGACATGTTTAGTCATTCCACTGAACAGAATTCTTAAGTCTTTCAAAGGTTGTTCTAATATAAATTGATATTCTACAGTTCAGTTCACTCTTCATCAATTTAAACTTGTCATAATTCTTTGAAATCATCTCTTTTATCATTTGTCATTTTCCAATTGATGGACATGCACATAGATCCTAGTTATCTTCTCTTTTCTTTCTTTTAATTCCCCATTCAAGATCAAAAAGTTTGGTTTGCTTGTAGCTATTTCCTCCCTGGTGTTATCCTTTCTCTTAACACCTGCCCTCCATCAAATTCAAATTTCTGCTTATTTCCCTGCTGAGTTTTCTATACCAATACCAAACTGTGTGTGTTGAACTCTTTTGTCCATTTCATGGAAAAATTAAGTTCCTATAATGCCAACTTCCCCCCTCTCAATTGTGTACTCTTATTTTCACATAGCTCAATTACCAGAAATTATTACACTTTCTACCTCCTTTCTAGTTAGTATCTTTCTTTTATTCTCCATTTTCTTTGCCCTCTCAAAACCTTCATAACTGAACCAATCTACTCTCATATTTTTAAAAATTATTTAACTCTATCAAATGCCCTTGAAAATAGAACTTCTGAATACACTTGTTTTTTCCCTCTATTAGAATGTGAGCATAGCATCATCCTTCAAACACTTCCATTTACTTAAAGAAATTTGCTTAAATTTTTTCTTTACTCTGATGTTTATATTTCAAAGTTCCTATTCAGCTCCGATATTTTCTTCACAAATATGTGGAAGTGCTTGTTTTGGTTGTCTGTTTTTGTGGTAAGCAAGTAGTATGACAAAGATTACCAGTTTTATATACAATCTTTTTTCTATTTAGAATCAAATGCTCTCCTTTTGAGTGGGTATGTCCAGAATTTTTAAAAAAAGAAAGCTTAAAAAGAAAAAAATATTAATATGATCAAGAAATATGGCAAATCATCAACCACAGGACAAGAGCTAATATTTATCAATAGACTGATATTTGTAGATGTTCTAAAATTAAGGATTCTTCATATTCTTTGTTGCCTTCTCTGTCATTCTTTTACAAGCACAGAAGAAACAGAAGAAATATATTGCCACAATAAAAACAAACTACATAATGGCATGGCTAGATTACCAGTAATGTCCTTTTCCATAATTAGTTAGATTGGCCCTCACTAAATAAATAATGACTCTGTTACCAAGGCTTCACTGGAAGCCTCTCCAGCATGATAGATTCTGTCCCAGTTGATGATGTTTGTCCTTCTTGAAGAAGACCACTACATCAGGGAGATAATACCATGATATGTATACGAACTGGATTTGAGTGAGGAAGGGTTATGTTAAGTCACCTAGCTCACTTTCTCCTCCAGAGCCATCTGAGTCCAGTGACCAAATGCAAATCAGGACAATGGGAGATGACTCTAAATTCGAGGCAATCAGGATTAAGTGACTTGTTGGAAGTTACACAATTAGTATATGTCAGATGTCTGAGGTGAGATTTGAATTCTGGTCCCCTGAACTTCCAGGCTGGTGTTCTATCCATTGCACCACATAGCTATCCTTTCCCAGTTAGGTCTACACTAGAGGAGCCTTACAGAATACAGGATCATGCACCTCAGGGTTGGAACCGGAATATGATATGGCTGCTTTTGTTTTTGTGGTTAGTAGTAGCAGCAGCAAGAGTAGTAATGATCCCTCAAGTAGTACAGATGGAAAAACCTTCCACTTCTGCTCATCCTGTTGAGTTCTTAATCATGCCTTCACACAAATCCTCTATGAATAATCTACCTGAAACAAGTAAGGCCTTTGGAAAACTCTTCTTTTTTATTTTTTTTTCCATTTTGAAAGGCAATGGAGTTAAGTGACTTGCCCAAGGTCACACAGCTAGGTAAATAGTAAGTGCCTGAGGCTGGATTTGAACTCAGGTCCTCCTGACTCCAGAGCTGGTGCTCTAACCACTGCACCACCTAGCTACCCCAATTGGAAAACTCTTACAAGGAGTACCATAGCAGATGGTGCTAGCACCATTTACATGGGGAAGAAAGGATATTGTGATATTGTGATATATGATGAGCCCATGTCAATCTGTTATTTATTAAGCACTAGTATGTGTTCACTATTGTGGGGGATCGAAGAGGTACAAATGACATATAGCATCAAATCTGGTTGAGGAAAGAAGAAAACCCATGTCTGTCAAGAGCAAGCAATACATATACAATCTTATATACCTAATGACTGAACTGTTTGGGGAAGGCAAGAGAATTTGGAGTACAGCTGGTACCCAGGAAAGGATGTAGTAACCCTGGTGTCTTCTTATTTGAACTAATTCTTGGTGTTAACTTTGGTGGTTTCTATGCTGTTGAAAAGCTTCAAATGTTTTCAAGATACACTAAGTTCAGTTCTGGGAGACAAAAGCCAGATCAGCCAGTCCTAATTAGAGCTCTTCCTATATTGTCTCCATCTGAGGAGAGAAAAATTAACCTCTATTGAACCTAGCAGATCAACATAAGAAATCTAGATGCTTAGGAAAGATATTTGTTCCAAGATGTAAACAAAATTTCTATATTTCAAAACCTGTGATAGTCCACATCTAGAATGGATGCCAAATACAGAAGATCTCTTTAACTAAAAGAAATACTTCTTCCATTTAAACTCTTTGTTTAAATGAAAAAAATCATATTTTACTCATTTTTCAATTTTCTCCTAATGCAAATGTTAATCATCTTGTCTTTTACAATCAAATCATTTGTAATCCTGGAATGCATTAACAGTAGACTATTGCAAATGATTCCACCTACTACATTTTCTTACTCAAAATCCAAAATGATAAGTGTTTCTGAGTTAAATTTTCTCCCAAAATAGATGAATATGCATTTATGGAAAAAGAAAATCCTATTTAATTATAGCAAATAGATTTTATGGTTTTGCTTAAATGTAATTCAAAAGTCTTTACACTGATCCAACATCTTGTATTCTATATAGCTTCAACCACTAACTTCCTCCACAACACTGTACCCCCACCCCCATCCCAGGAAACATTTAAGGCTGGCAGATAGAATATAGAAAAGATTTCATTTTAATAATGAAAAAAAAAGTTCATGGGTACAGAAAATCCACTGTCAACCATTCAATGCTCCAATTTTCTTTGTTAAATGAAAGGAAGTGTCCATTAGAGCTTTTCTTTTGACAAGCAAACCCAAAGATGGGCTTATATATCAGTGGTCTATTTTTGCTAGTATGGATCTGGAGGTACTTGTCTGCATTTACTGTTCTGCAACACTGGGAAGCCATCAAGAACAGGCAAATTTGGCCCCTGATGCAGAGAAGAACAGGACATTCATTCTACTCAGGAGTCAGAGTAACTCCTTACCAAAACTGGCCAATAGACTACCCTCAACCCTAACCACCATTTCTGATCATAAAATGAGGTGGCTTATTTGGATGCCTCATCATGGCAAGGAGGTAAATCTGGATTCTACAAAGATTATCTCAAACTGAACACAAGTTCTAGGAAATGCCACAAAATGTTGCCACCCAAAAACCAATCAAAAACTGAAATTCAAAAAAATCTTCCTAGTGAGACTGCTTCTCATTTGGCATCATTTTTTTTGTGTATGCCTTCTTTCACTGTCCTCCTTTATCTCTTATTCTCTTTCTAGTAACACTAATTTTGAAGAAAATAAGTATCTAATAATTGCTTCTCCCTACCAAATTGCACTGACCCACTCAGAATGGATCTCTCCTTTTCCACAGCTTGTCATCTATTCTCTATCTACTCAGCCATATATGGACTATGCCTCAGGACCAGTAGCTCCTTGAGGGCAGGGACTGTGGCATTTCCATCTTCCCCTTAATTACTTTGCATGTAGTAGGTGCTTAATACATGTAAGTGGTATGTGAAATTGGATCCACTTTAGTTAAATGGAATTGAATTATTCTAATATATGTATGGTTCAATAAGGATATAGTCAATATAGCTGGGGATCTAGGTTATCCAGGTTACTCTCCTACTTTGAACAGTATTTCTTTACTATTCTAATCTCTTTGGAGAAAAAAGGGCTATAATTCCAAAACACATAAAATCAAAATATTATTTAAATTATGCATTCAGAACTTAACTTATTTCCTTTTTCTAGAGAGGCTGCATGGTGTAGGGGCCAGCATGTTTGATTTCAGAAAGACCTGACTTCAAATTCTATCTCTGGCACTTATGTTGGTCAACCATGAGCAGCTCACCTTTAAGCCTCAGCCTTCTCATCTCCAAAATGAGGATAATGCCTAATTTCCCTTCCTCATAGAATTGTTATAAAACTCAGATGAGATGATAACAGCAGACCTTGGGCAAATTTTCAAGTGCTATATAATTAACTGCTATTATTTTTCTAGGTTATGAGCTATAACAGTTCGTTTCCATTTTCTGCCTTGAAACTTAATTTGATGACTGCAGTGACACAGCACTGTCATTGTATGGCTCCAAATCACTGTCTGTTTCATCTCACTCAATCCTTATAACAGCTACAAAAAAGAAGTTGATGTAGGTATCATTCCTATTTTACACATGAAATAGCTGAGGTTCACAGAGCTAAATACCCATTATCACACAAATATTAACTGGCAGAAGAATCATGAGACTTGATTTCCCAGGTTTCCTTACCCCAAATCCAGTTTTCTTTGTCCTACACCAAGTCACCTCCCTGTAGCCTAGTCTCCTCTCTTTATATTAAGGATTGCTTATAATTTCCTTGACTCAGGCAGAAACCCATATTTTCATATTCTTTTGATTGCATTTCTTTACCAATTAACAAATATTTTCACTTAATTTCATGCAAATACTATTTCATCAATGCAATTTACTTTAATAAAACTATAGAACCATGACACATTGAAACATCAGCCTCCAAGTAATTCCAATGTATTTTTCCAAGGTGTTGGGGCTAGATTCACCACTCCAGAAAACAAAGAAAAGCAACAGTACCAAGGAAGTTACTGCCCAAGAAAAATGAGCTTCTGTCTCAGATTTCTAGGAGACTGAACAGGGTCCTCTAAATCTTGCATTTCAGAGATAGAAGAAGAAATGAATGCAATCATGTAGCCCCCCATCTTTAGTGAGGTGAGGCCTTTTTTTATTCTATTTCCTTTGTTCCCATCTCCATTTGATTCACACACTTAGGAAAGTTATCATTAAAAAACCAGAGGTATTAAATTGTCCTATCTTCTTAAGGAGGAAAGCTATGGACAGTCCAAAGCAAAGACACAAAGCCATGAGCAATATGAATGGCTGTCCTCTGCAGATGTTAGTTTCTGAGTTGTTGAAGAAGACAACAAAAAAACCACTTGAGGAAGAATTCATTTTAGAAAGTCAATGGTCATCAGCTTCCATTTTGTTGGGCTGGGAGTGGTGTTTTTTGGGGATTTTGGTTTTTTATGGTCCTTTCAAATCACTAATGAAAAGGATGAGATATTTTGAATTATAACTTCCCCAAATTCTGAGTTACTCAGTGGGAAAAGTCTCAAGAGCAGTTGTCTTATTATCCTAGCCCTGCCACTGAAAGCATTGGCAATCCAATCACTTCAGCACAAGAAGCCCCCACAGAGATGTGACAGGCTCAACAACACTGTCAGAATGGCAGATATTGCCCTTGAACTGGATGGAATATGGCACCATCCAAAAAAGAAATCTAGATTTTTATAAATTAAGGGGAACAAGTGAGCCAAGAAAATGAAATTAAGGGAACATTTACACTCTTAGGGAAGAAATCAAGTCAATCAATGGGCATGACTAAATAGGCTGGGTAGGATGGATGTATATGTGTGTGTGTGTGTGTGTGTGTGTGTGTGTGTGTGTGTGTGTGTTTTCCTTTTGTTTTCTCTATAGGTTTACTGGAAGAAGCAAAGATGGATGGAAAATACTGAGTGGTAAGACCGTTAGAGGATATTAATAAAATAGTCATATTATTATAATTTGCAAAATATATGGGTTCTGTCCTCCATCTTTGCTACTTTACTAAAAGGAATTACAAGGTAACAAATGGTCATGTAGATCATTTGTCTTTTCAGTTCTCATTGTCTGCTCCCAAAACTTCAACCATGTCATTCTGTTTCTAACTCTTTGTCAACCTGATCTGAAATTCCCACCTCTGGCTTTTACCAGGTGAATTTTTTTCTGAATACTTTTCTCCATATACTGTCATGTTTCAGTAATAGAGTGATTAATACTTAGAATCTTTGTAGCACACTTCATCTTGGTCTTCAAAATCATCATCCCTCCTCCCTCTCATTTTGTCCTATTTTCTTCTCCCATCATTCCCTGTTTTGGTACTATACCCCATTCTTTTTTCTTTGCCTTTCTGCTTTACCCCCAAACATCCAGCCTCCTCTGCAGTATTCCCAAGACCTTCCAGGTTCATATTTTTCAAAGACTTGACAACCAAGGTTAGAGTCACAATCAGTTTTCCACCTCAGGAAAATTTGTTCTTTATTGGAGGTCCTTAAGAAGGGGCATTGCTAAACCCTTTAGAAAATTACTGGGAAGTCAAACAAGGTAGCTAATGAGCATTTAGAAGGTTAGAAAATGATTCTGTCTTCATCATTTAAAATATTTATGGGGTGAGGGAAGGATGAATTCACTAGGATCTTGTTAGAAGGTGGAATCTTATGATCATTTGTATCTTTTATAACTGGTGATTGTCCAGTTTGCTTTATAGATCCTATATTTCTAAAACAGATTGTTTCCTTTAAAGGTCCACCAAGTGTAGAAGATTATTATTTTATAACTGATAATTTAGAAAGTTCTGGGGTTCTTTTTCTTTCAGGAAGTGACTTGAAGCAGAATGAGATGATTAAAAAAGGTAGTTGATGAAAAGTTTTTTTTCCAGATTTTGCTCCTGTGGAGGTTCTTACTATGAATCTTCCAAAGAAAAAAATCGTATTACATTTGAAATAATTATAAATCGGCAAAGATGCCAATGGACATGCAAACCCAAGGGTCCTGTGTTCTAATAATGTTGGTGGTTGGAGAGAGAGAGAGAGAGAGAGAGAGAGAGAGAGAGAGAGAGAGAAGAGAGAGAGCTGTTTTTGAAGTCCATCTTCATCTTCATGAAGTAATTCTGTTTCAAATTGGCTTGGGAAAAATTAATATTAAAACTTTTACTTTAGTAGGTTTTTTAATTCAAGTCAAATACACAAAAATCATATTGATAAAATTTGAACTGGTATGGAGGATATGTAAGCTTTGATCTGTGATCCTCACAAACCATTCATATTTACTCACTTAAATAATACAGTGAAATTCTGGTGAGACCACCTAAAAACAAACTATACCATAGGAAGGTAAAACTCTTGGGAAGTTAAGATTTCCCCAGAATAGCCTTAGGCTAGCTCTGGGTATCTACCAGAGGGGTGTCATTTTATATATACTAGATCTCAGTTCCAGAGCTGGAAGGGCACTTAGATGTCATCTAGTGAATGCTCCTCATTTTCTGGAGGAGGGAGCTTGAGTCTTATTGGCAATATAGTACAATGAAAAGAATATTAGATCTAGAGTCAGAGGGCTTGGCTTCCCAACCGGGTTTTTACCATTTACCAACTGTGTGATCTTAAACAAATCACTTCAACTTTCTAGACCTTAACCTTCTACTATTTAAAGCACAGCAATATAATATGACTCCAAAGATTCTTTTCCAGTTCTAAATATTTGACCCCAAATGACCTGATAATACACCATACCACATAGATGGGATTCATATCCAAGTGCTTAGATTTAGAAACCACTCTTCTTTGTGAATTCTCAGTCTCTCCTGAGGAGGAGCAGAAAACATCTTTCAGTCTCTTTGCTTACCAGGAATTCTTTCAAGAGATTTCTATAAATAAGAGGATCTCTTACTACTCTTCCCCTTGCCAGGTCCATTGTTGCTCTTCCATATTGGTGACACAGTGCTTCCTAACTTCAACCTGGAGAGACAGGGTAGAACTTATAGAGTGTGTAGGAAGTGTGTGTGTTAAGGGGTAGCAATGAGAATGGCTCCATCTTCTTTCTCTTAATCTCCTTTCATAGAAACAATTGTATTCTTCCCCTCTATCTCAATTGAGAGAAGTAGGACTTGGAAAGGAGAATAGTGGACTGAACTTGGTTGGTAGGAGATATGGCTAATAAAAAGATTGATCAAAATTGGGTAGACTAAGACTTGCATCTCTCCAAACTAGTTCCTAATCCACCAGAAAGTACAATCCACATTCCTATAAGGGAACAACTACCATCCCCTAATCTTGACTAGATAGGCTCAGAAATAAGCAAGTTACTAATGTCCCCTGATGTAGGGGACATTATGAAATCCCCAATGGATGATTCATTTTCAAACCTCAGATAAGGAAACTATTTAACAGAACAACATCACATTGTGATCACACCAGTGAGAGATGGAAGCAAAATTGACTTTGGTAACAACTTGGATATTCTAAACAACTACTAAACCATATAGCTAGTAGGCTCTCAGGGCAGCTCAGAAACACAGAGTTTACCTCCCAGGTAACCTATAATGACCCAATCCAGTGAGAACTACTAGATTTCAATGCCTTAAGACATCTACCATCAGAAATTCTTCCTTATTGCAAATGTCTAGGTTAAATCACTCCTACTGAAATTTGATCCAGTTTCTCCTTGTTTGGTCAAGGGCTAGGAAACAAAGAAGAGTGACTCACCTTCACACTAAGAGAAGATTCAAAACGCTTGTTATCTAGAGCTCCTATTCATCAAAATAGCATCTGGAAGATGAAAGCTTGCTCAGGTTGTGTCTTTACATTGCCTGAGACTCTAACTGAATTATATGAAATCGGATGGTTGGCATTTCGGTACATACTAATTGAGCTGGAGCAAAAGAAGAACTGGATGACTCCAATATCTACCAGGAAAAAAATCATTCCAAAGGCAGTGGCTTCCAGCAATCTGGCTCACAACCCAGTAGCATTTTCACTGACTCTCACCTTTGCCAAACATAAATGGGAGGCCATACCTTCATTTCCCAGGCTCGAACTTTCTTTAAAGACTTAAAATGGTGTGGAAATTAATCAAGACAACGTTAATTTGTAACAAGGAATTTAATGACATACAATAAACCAATCAAATAGTATAGGTGCATATATGTTCCATTTGCAATATGTCTTTCTTATTTTCATAATCTAGTTTCACACAACTAGTCACTGACAACAAAATTTTAACATCTTTGATTCTTTATCATGAAATCATACTTTGATCATGTTGGATGTTAAATACACCTTTGATGTAGACTTTTCCAAGTCTAATTTTGATTAGAGCTCATTTCTTGTCCAGTCATATTTCTCCAGTGAGGCAATTCTCCAGCCCAAGGTAACCTGGAAAATAGTGGTAAAGCTTTGCTCCATAGGGTTAGAGGGGCGCTAACCAGAGTGAATGAACTTCAGCCTCCTGGAGGCAACCCCAGGGCTCCTGGGAGCCATGGCTTACAGCAGTGGGAGCAGTTTCCTGACAGCCACCTGGGGAAAACCAGGCCGAACTTGGAAAATTAGTGGGGGGACTCTGCCAGAGCAAGTGCCAGAAGCCCAGACCTCAGGGCACTCAGTGAGTAGCTTGGCTGCCCAGCCCAGATCCAGGAAACAGTAGCAGGTACAGCCAGTAAGCAGGAGCCCCCAGGCAATGAGCCTTGATTTCTCAGCCTACCAAAGGTAGGGGAGTGGAGAAAGACTTCGGAGTTCTGTCCTCTGTACCTGGAACAGGACTCTGGTGCTCTGAATATGTTCAGATCCTAATTACAGTCTGGGCTCTCCATAGAACAGCAGCTTCACCCACCTCTGTCCCATAGCAGAGGAGTATGCTTGTGGTCATTCACAGACCAGGAGTGAAGATAAAGCCTCACACAGACAACAAGATCCTTGAGGGGGGAGTGCCCTAATAATACTCAAAAGCTCAGGAAGCACCTCAAGACCAGACACAGACTGGGGAAATGAGTAAACAGAGAATAAAGAGGAACGTCATTGAGAATTACATTATCTATGATCCCAAGAAGATCAAAATACTCAGTCTGAAGATGAGGAAGTACAAGCTCCTGCATCTAAAATGCCCAAGAAAAATGGAAATTGGGCTCAGGCTATGACAGAACTTAAAAAAGATTTTGCAAATCAAGTGAGGGAGATAGAAGAAAAATTGGGAAAAGAAATGGAGAGAGATGCAGGAAAAGCATGAAAAAGAAGTCAGCAGCTTAGTCAAGGAGATCCAAAAAATGCTGAAGAAAATAACAACCACCATAGGTCAAATGGATAAAACATATATGCATATGGATAAAACAGTTCAAAAATTATTGAGGAGAAGAATGCTTTAAAAAGGAGAATTAGCCAGATGGAAAAAGAGATAAGAAAGCTCTCTGAAGAAAACAAATCATTCAGATCTAGAATGGAGCTAAAGGAAGCTTCTGACTTTTTGAGAAGTCAAGATACAATACTTAAAAACCAAAAGAATAAAAAAATTAGAAGAAAATGTGAAATATCTCATTGAAAAACAACTGATCTGGAAAACAGATTCAGGAAAGATAATTTTAAAATTATTGGGATAACTGAAAGTCATGATCACGTAAAGAGCCTTGACATAATTTTTAAAGAATTCCTACAGGAAAACTGACCAGATATCCTAGAAGCAGAGGGCAAAATAGAAATTGAGAGAATCTAGTCATCTCCCTGGAAAGAGATCCAAACCCCTCCCCCCCACAGGAATATTATAGCTAAGTTCAAGAACTCACAAGCCAGAGAAAATATTATAAACAGCCAATTCAAGTGTCATGGAGCTGCAGTCAGGATGACACAGGACTTAGCAGCAAATACATTAAAGGCTTGTAGGGCTTGGAATATAATATTCCAGAAGGCAAAAGTGCTCAGAATGCAACTGAGAATCAACTAACCAGCAAAACTGTATGTCCTCTTCCAAGGAAAAAGATGGACTTTCAATGAACCAGAGGAATTTCCAATCTTCTTGTTTAAATGGCCAGAGCTGAACAGAATGTCTGATCTTCCAATACAGGACTCACGTGAAGCATAGAGAGTGGAGGAGAAGGGTAAAATATGAGGGACTTAATGATGATGAACTGCATGTATTCTTGCAAAGAAAAATGATACTGATGAAACTCATAAGAAACTTCTCATTTAATAGAGCAAGTAGAAGGAGCTTTTATAGATGAAGCACAGAAGAGAACTGAATTTGAAGATACAATATATTGTAAAAATGGAGTCAATGACTACAAGGTAAATGTAATGGGAGTAAGAGAAAGGAGAGGTGGAATAAGCTAAGGTATTTTATATAATAAGATTTTTTTTATTACAATGAATTATTGCAATGATATGGAAGGGGGAAGGTGAGGGGGGAATAAGGGAACCTTTGCTCTCATCAGAGGTGATTCAGAGACGAAACAGTATATATACTCAATGGGGTATAGACATCCAGAGTAAGAAGGAGAGAAGGGGAACAGGGGTGGTGGGGATGTGAGTGATGGAGGAGAGGGAGGACCATGGGGGAGAGTTGTCAGATATAACACATTTTCTCTTTTACTTCTTGCAAGGGACTGGGATTGAATGGCCTCTTCAGGACCACAGGGTCAGGTGGTTGTTGGGCCTTGTGGGTGATATATGGGTTTGGGGCCTCTTGGCCCCAAGGCTGGTGATCAGTATGCTGCACCACTCAGCTACCATACAGCACATTTAAGGAGAGGGACAGAGTGAAAGGAGAGGAAAAAATATAATGTATGGTAGTAGGGAAGTACAAATAGAAGGATTTGCAATTAGCAATGGTAGTGGTGGAAAAAATATGGAAGTAGCTTTTGGTGATGGACTTATAAAGAATGTGATCCACCCACAACAGAGCTGGTGGTGCTGGAACACAGACTGAAGCACATCTATTATTATTATTTGGGGGGGGGGTTTCAGGGCAAGTGGGGTTGGGTGGCTTGCCCAGGACTGCACAGCTGGGTGATTGTTGGATGTTTGAGGCCGTATTTGAACCCAGGTGCTCCTCATTCTAGGGCAGGTGCTCTGTCCACCACACCACCTGGCCGCTCCTATTATTATTATTATCATTATTGTTATTTTTATTTTTATTATTACTATTATTATTATTTAATTTGGTTTTTGGTTTTTGCAGGGCAATGGAGTTGGGGTGACTTGCCTGAGGTCACACAGCTGGGTGATTTTTGGGTGTCTGGGGCTGGATTTGGGCTCAGGTGCTTCTGGCTCCAAGGGGAGGGTATTATGTTTACTCTTAAGCAACCCCACCATCCAATGGGTCAGCCCAACAACCAGTCTAGCGAATCACAGCCAACTGATCACCTGAGTAGCAGAGGAAGTCAAAATTGGGGCCATTGGACTCAGCTGGTGGGAAGTACACCATGGTGGCCATTCAGTTGTCTGCATGGGGAAACCTGGGATGTTTTGTGAAGTGGGTCCCAGCTACTGAGCCTTGGTGTAGCACAACATAGAGGAAATAGTACTAGGTTGTGAGAGAGATGAGTTAGAATCTTGTTGTGACCCTAACTTTGAGTCACTGGTGAATATGGGTAACTCTATTCCCCTCTTTAGGTTCTTATCTGAAAATGATGGGGTTGGGATACATGGACGCTCTAATATCTTTTTAGCTAAAAAATACTGTGACTAGACTGCTTTTCAAGTTCCTTCACAGAATTAGAGATGAGACATGTGACAACAGGAACTCCAAGTGATATAGATCAAAGGATTTCCTGTATGTTGTAGACCTAAAAGTTGGATAAAACACTAAGAGTTCAAGAGACTCGTCCAGGGTCACACAGCTAGTATGTGTGATGATGGAATGTGACCCCAGGTTTTCTTAGCTTCAAGGTTAACTGACTATTCATCATATTGGGGCTTCTCTAATTTTCTGATCTCAGGACCCTGTTAGATTACTAAAAATTATCGATGACCCCAGAGATCTTTTGTTTATGTGGGTGGTCTATTGACAATCACCGTGATGTAAATAAAAGTGTCTTAGTATTATTAAGCATGAAGTAGGTGCTAGATGAAATATTTAGTCCACTAGCCTTGAGGTCCAAGGTATCAGGAAGATCTAAATTCAAAATCTGACTTAGAGCATACTAGTGATATGACCTTGTCAAGTCACCTATCCTGTTTGCCTCAGTTTCCTCAGTTATCACAGTAACACCTTGCCAGGTTGTTGTGAGAATCAAATGAGATAATATTTGTAAAAAGGGTGCCCAGGGCCTGTGTATTCCCTCCTCTATTCAGAAAAAAATTTATGTAGACCCTTTAAAAAACCACTGCAAAGAGATCTCAGTGACCATGGGCTTTGAGAAGTGAAGCCTGTCACTTAATCCTATTTTTTTGGAAATTTTCCTCTGCTTTTCTTCACCTTCCCTTTCTTCTCCCTTCAATCTTTTCTATGGGTCAACCAGCTATCCAGGGTCTGGAATTGTTTGAGTTCTGTCTTTGTTTTTGTTTTTTCACCAGAAATCATAATGCATGGCAAACAGTTGGTGCTTCCTAAGTGCTTGAATAAAGTTAAATTTATATGGACTTTTTACTCATAGGGCATAGATTTCTAGAGCTAGAAGCCTCCTTAGAATGTTAATGGTTGTAGAGCAACAGTTGAATGGGTTAGACATAAGGAGGATTATTTGGTAGAGTATAAAGAAGGCTATGCTTGATCTCAGAAAAATCTGAGTTCAAATTCAGCACTAAGCTAGAAAGAGCTAGGTGATAATAGTTTGGAATAGCTGACTGACCCTGGGCAAATCACGTACTCTTCATTTGCCTTAGTTTGCTCAGGGAAACAGGGCTCTTGTCAGGACATATTTGTAAACCTTATTGTGCTATATGAATGCTAGCTTTTCTTAGTGGCTATTATGAGAATCTAGAGTGTTAAAATTAGAATTAAGAATATGAACCATTAGGGCTGATTCAGCATGGAAGTCTGGAAATGACTTCAGAAAATAGAACTGGAAGTGGAACTAGAAGAAAGGATTGGGAAGGGCCTTTGAAATAGACCGGAGGGAGAATGAATGGCAGAACTATAGAGAACCTCAGAACACAAAATGTTAGAAAGAATGGCAGAGCTGGGAGTGTCCTTAGAGATTAACCAATTTAACTTGCTCATTATACAGGTAAGTAAACTGAGGTAGAAAAAGAAGGAAAGCCTTGACCAAGATCTCCCAGTAAGTCACTGGTATTTTTCATGTTTGAAATCTTGATTACTGGGTTGGAGGTTGGGGGGGGGGGCATAACTATGCATAGAGATTTAAAGTTGGCCCATTCAGGGGAAGACCAATAATCTCACTGGCCCCTTAGAGGAAGGGTCAGTAGGAGTCTTTCACCAACTCAGTTCACATTTCCTGAAAGCCTATGATAGGAAGGGAGAGTTTGGGGTAATCTTTTATTCTTTCTCCCGTTGGCCCCTTCAACCTGGAGACCCCAGAGAAGTACAATGTCTTTGGTTGAGAGCTCCCTGTGCCCACAAAATCCCCCCAATAAGGAAAGATGCAACTTGGATGCCATAATGAGTTCATTTGCTCAGTCTTTCCCATTGAAGGGGAGGTGGTCACATGTTCACAAGCCAGATCATCTCTGAGTGAGCCCAGTGTCAATGATGGACACCCAGAGGGGCACCTAAATAGGCGGAAGTTTCTAGAATATCAGAGGACTGCTTCTGGCTGACTTCATCATTTTTAAAATGGACTTTTTCTGAGCCTCAGTTTACCTTCTTTCAAAATAGATTTTTTCTGAGCCTCAGTTTCTTCATCTTTAAATTGGCCTTTCTCTGAGTCCCAGTTTACCTTCCTTCAAAATGGATGTTTTCAAAGCCCCAGTTTCTTCATCATTAAAATGGACTTATCCTGAGCCTCAGTATCTTCATCTTTAAAATAGACTTTATCTCAGACTCAGTTACTCCATAATAAAAACGGATTTTTCTCTGAGTCTCAGTTTTCCTGCCATCAAAATGAATTTTGTTTTGTCCTCAGTTTATTCAGCTTTAAAATGGATTTCTTCAGAGCCACAGTTTCTCCATCATAACAGAAGACTTTTTCTGAGTCTCAGTTTCTTCATCTTTAAAATGGATATTTCTGAGGCTCAGTTTTCATTCCCTCAAAATGGACTTTTTCTAGCTTCAGTTTCTCCATCTTTAAAATATACTTTTTCTGAGTCTCAGTTTTTTCCTTGAAAAGGGAACTTTTCGGGGCAGCTAGGTGGCGCAGTGGATAAAGCACTGGCCTTGGAGTCAGGAGTACCTGGGTTCAAATCCGGTCTCAGACACTTAATAATTACCTAGCTGTGTGGGCTTGGGCAAGCCACTTAACCCCATTTGCCTTGCAAAAACCTAAAAAAAGGGAATTTTTCTAGCTTCAGTATTCCTTTCCTCAAAATGGATTTGCTCTGGCCTCAGTTTTTGCATCTGTGAAATGGACTTTTTCTGAGCCTCAGTTTTGCTTCCCTTTTTTGGTCTCAGTTTCTTCATTTTCAAAATGGCCTCTCTCTTTGGTTCAGTTTATCTTCCATCAAAATGGATTTTTTTTGAGTCTCGTTTCAGTATCTTTTAAATGGACTTTTTTTTGAGCCTCAGTTTCACAATTTTAAAAAAAGGAATCTTCTGAACTGCACTTTTCCTTCACTCAAAATGGACTTTCTGGCCTCAGTTTTTCCATCTCTAAAATGGACTATCTCAGAGCCTTGGTTTGTGCAACTTTAACATGGATTTTTCTCAGCCTCAGTTTCTCCATCTTTAAAATGGACTTTCTCAGAGACTCAGTTTTGCTTCCCTCAAAATGGATTTTGTCTGGCCTCAGTTTTTCCTTCTTTCAAATGTCCTTTTTTGAGTCTATTTTCATTCCTTCAAAATAGATTTTTCCCAGCCTCAGTCTCTCCATGCTTAAAATGGACTTTTTCTGAGTCTCAGTTTCTTCATTTTAAAATGGACTTTCTCAGAACCTACATCTCTCCACCTTTAAAAAATGCACTTTATCTGAGCCTCAATTCAGAGACTTTTAAGGGAAAAATCCAATATAGTTGATAAACCTCTGGTCAATTTGATTTAAAAAAAAAGAAAGAAGAATACCAAATTGCTAGTATCATAAATGAAAAAGGTGAACTCACCACCAATGAGGAAGAAATTAAAGTAATAATTTAGAAGTATTTTGCTCAACTCTATGCCAATAAATTTGACAATCTAAGTGAAATGGATGAATATATACAAAAGTATAAGTTGCACAGGTTAAATGAAGAAGAGATTAAATACCTAAACAACCCTGTCTCAGAAAAAGAAACTCAACAAGCCGTCATTGAACTCCCTAAGACAAAATCTCCAGGGCCTGATGGATTCACAAGTGAATTCTACCAAATATTTAAGGAACAATTGGTTCCATTTCTATATCAACTCATTGGAAAAATAAGGGAAGGCAGAACTCTCCCTAACTCTTTCTATGAAACAATATGGTGCTGATACCTAAACCAGGTAGACTCAAAACAGAGAAAGAAAATTATAGACTTATTTCCCTGATAAATATAGATGCAAAAATCTTGAATAAAATCTTAGCAAAATGATTGCAACAAGTTATCACCGGGATAATACATTATGATCATGAAGGATTTATCCCAGGAATTCAGGGTTAGTGCAATATGAGGAAAACTGTTAGTATGATTAATTATATCAACTACAAACCTATCATAAATCATATGATTATATCAATAGATGCTGAAAAAACTTTTGACAAAATGCAGCACCCATTCCTACTAAAAACACTAGAGAGAGAGTAAGAATAAATGGACTGTTGCTTAAAATATTAAGCAGTATCTATCTGAAACCATCAGCAAACATTATATGTAATGGGGAGAGGACAGAGACATTCCCAGTAAGAGCAGGGGTCAAACAAGGATGCCCATTATCACCACTATTATTCAATATCATATTAGAAATGTTAGCTACAGCAATTAGAGAAGAAAAAGAAGTTGAAGGAATTAGAATTGGGAAGGAAGAAACAAAACTCTCACTCTTTGCATATGACATGATGGTCTACCTAGAGAATCCCAAAAAATCATCCAAAAAACTACTGGAAACAATTAGCAATTTTAGCAAAGTTGCAGGTTATAAAATAAGCCTTCATAAATCCTCAACTTTTCTACATATGTCTAGCAAGATACAGCAGGAAGAGCTAGAAAGACAAAATCTCATTCAAAGTAACCTCAGCCAATATAAAATACCTGGGAGTCTATTTGCCAAGACAGACTCAGAAACTTTTTGAAAACAGTTACAAAACATTTTTCACACAAATTAAATCAAATTTAAATAACTGGGCAAACATCAACTGCTCATGGTTAGTTAGAGCTAATATAATAAAAATGACAATTCTATGGAAACTAAACTACCTGTTTAGTGCCATACCAATCAAAATTCCAAAAAATTACTTTAATGAGATAGAAAAAGTATAAGTAAATTCATATGGAGAAATAAAAAAATCAAGAATTTCCAGGGATTCAACAAAAAAACGTGCAAGAGAAGAGGGCTTAGCCCTACATGATCTAAAATTATATTTTAGAGCATCATCAAAAAGTCTGGTATTGGCTCAGAAATAGACCAATGTAATAGACTAGGTGCAATAGCAGGAAACAATCACAGTAATCTGCTGTTTGATAAACCCAAAGAGTCCAGCTATTGGGATAAAAAACCTCTCTTTCATAAAAACTGCTGGGAAAATTAGAAGGGAGTATGGAAGAAATTTAGATTGGACCAACACCTCACATCCTATACCAAGATAAGATCCAAATGGATACAGGATTTAGACATGAAAAACAATAATATAAGCAAATTACAAGATCAAGGACTAGTTTACTTGTCAGATCTATTGAAAGGGAAGCATTTTTATGACTAAGGAAGAGATGGAGAACATCACTAAAAACAAACTAGATGATTTCAATTACATAAAATTAAAAAGCTTTTGCATAGACAAAACCACTGTAACCAAGATCAGAAGAAATCTAGTAAACTGGGAATCAATCTTTACAACTAATCTTTCTGACAAAGGACTCATTTCTGAAATACACAGAGAACTGAGTCATATTTTTTTTAAAAGAAAGCCATTTCCCAATTGACAAATGGTCAAAGGATATGAAAAGGCAATTTACAGATGAGGAAATCAAAGCAATCCATAGTCAAATGAAAAATTGCTCTAAATCATTACTTATTACAGAAATGCAAATTAAAGTTTCTCTGAGGTACCACCTCACATCTCTCAAACTGGCCAATATGACCAGAAAGGATAATGATCATTGTGGGAAATCCAGGACACTATTACATTATTGGTGGAGCTGTGAACTCATCCAACCTTTCTGTAGAGAAATTTGAAACTACTCCCAAAGGGCAACAAAAATATGCATACCCTTTGATCCAGCAATACCAATACTGGGTCTATATCCTGAAGAAATGATGAAAAAAGGGTAAAAACATCACTTGTACTAAAATATTCATAGCAGCCCTGTTTGTGGTGGCAAAGAATTAGAAATCAGATAAATGTCCTTCAGCTGAGGAATGGCTTAGCAAACTGTGGTATATGTATGTCAAGGAACAACACTATTGTTCTATTAGAAACCAGGAGAGATGGGAATTCAGGGAAGCCTGGAGGGATTTGCATGAACTGATGTTGAGTGAGGTGAGCAGAACCAGAAAAACACTGTACACCCTAACAGCAACAAGGGGGCTATGATCAACCTTGATGGACTAACTCATTCCATCAGTGCAACAATCAGGGACAATTTAGGGCTCTCTGCAGTGGAGAATACAATCTATATCCAGAGAAAGAACTGTGGAGTTTGAACAAAGACCAAGGACTATTACCGTAAATTTAGAAAAAAAACACCTGATATCTTATTGCCTGATCTTGTTATCTCTTATAATTTATGTTTCTACCTTAAGGATGTGATTTCTCTCTCATCACACTCAATTTAGATCAATGTATACCATGGAAACAATGTAAAGACTGGCAGATTGCCTTCTGTGGGAGGGGTGGAGGGAAGTGAGATTAGGGGAAAAATTTTAAAATTCAAAATACATAAAATCTTTAATTAAAAAAATTAAATGGATATTTCTGAACCTCAGTCTTCCTTACCACAAAATGGATTTTCTTTGGCCTCAGTTTTTACATCTTCAAAATGGACTTTTCTGAACCTCAGTTTCTCAATAAAATCATTTTTTTCTGGCATCAGTTTCTCCATCTCTAAAATAACATTTCTCTGAGTCTCAGTTTTCCTTCATTGAAAATCGCATTTTTGTGGCCTCAGTTTTCCTTCCATCAAAATGTATTTGCTCTGGCCTCTGTTTTTCCATCTTTGAAATGGACTTTTAATGAGTCTCAATTTTCCTTCCTTGAAAATGAACTTTTTTACCTGCAGTACACCGCACTGCCAAACAATTTAAACTGTTGTCCTGGGTTTGGAAGTTTCCTCTTCTGCAGCCGCTATGGGATGCACAGATGGCTTAGAGCTTGACACAAAGCAGAATGAAGAAGTTTTTAGGGTTCCTCTCTAAGAATGGGTAACCTCAATCTGGTACCTCTGCCCACCCCCACTGGGGACCAGCCCAAAGCTGGAGACTGTAAGAGGGACAGGAACCTGGGCAAGCTCCAAGGAGCTGCCACCTCTGGGTATGTGGCCAATGTGCAGGAGCTGCTGCAGTGGGGGAGGTAGCACCTGAATGATCTGGATATCTGTGATAGCCCCCCTCCCCCCACACTGGACCTGTGCTAATCGATATCCAGATGTTGTCACTCTCCTAGTTGAGAGAAAATGCCACCTGAATCCAAGTGACATTGGAATTCAAGCACCTTTCATTAAAGCAATGGAGGGTCAGTAGGAGGAATGTACATGTATCCTCCTGAAACATGGAGCTGACCCTAATCTTATGGATACCTTTAAGAAAACTCAGCTTCACTATACCTGCCTCTGACCAGAACACAGCCATAGTTACAGAGCTGCTTCAAGTCTTTCCCCACTCCAATCCAAAAAACAAGGTAGAAGACCCCCCTCTTGTATGCTAAAAGTGTTTTATGAGCTAAAATGTTTAACAGGTAGTTTCCAATTCACATATGTTATAATTCGTCTATTCATGGAAGTATTTCTTTACTGAAAAGAACTTAAAATAAATCTGTAGTCAAACTGCAAAAAAAAAAGAAAAAATGAAATGGATTTTTTCTGACCTCAGTTTCCTCATCTGTAAAATGTCCTTTCTATTAGGATGAGTTTTCCATCCTTTCCTTCCTTCCTTGAAAATGGACTTTTTCTGGCCTCAGTTTCCTCATCTTTAAAATGGACTTTCTCTGACCATCAGCTTTTCAACCTTTAAAATGGATTTTTCTGGGGCAGCTAGGTGGCACAGTAGGGGGGCGGCAGCTAGGTCGTGCAGTAGATAAAGCATCAGCCCTGGAGTCAGGAGTACCAGGGTTCAAATCTGGTCTCAGACACTTAATAATTACCTAGCTGTGTGGCCTTGGGCAAACCAATTAACCCCATTTATTTGCCTTGCAAAAACAAAAAAAAAAATGGATTTTTCTGAGTCTCAATTTCTAGATTTTAAAAATGGACTTTCTGTGAGCCTCAGTTTTCCTTCATTCAAAATGGAATTTTTCCACACCTCAGTTCCTTCATCTTTAAATTGGACTTTTTATGAGCCTCAGTTTCTCCATTGTTAAAATGGGTTTTTATGAGCCTTAGTTTCTGCATCTTTAAATTGGACAATTTCTGAGTCTCAGTTTCTTAATCTTTAAAATGGTCTTTCTCTGAGTCTCATTTTTCCTTACTTCTAAATGGATCAGATGATGGAGGATACTGAATGGTGTAAATCTCATTACATTGAGAGGTATTTAGGACCTTTTGCAGTAGAGGGGAAGAAGGGAGGAGGAGGAGGTGAGAACTACCAGAATCTTACTCCCATCAGATTTTGCTTAAAGTTAACATACAAAAACTCAGTTAGGAAACTTGTATTAATTTTCAAGTATTAAAAGGGGGAAAGGGGAGGGGAGAAGAAAAGGGCAACCAATAGAAGGATGGGAAGGAAGAAGGGGCAAAGGGAAAGGGGTAAAAACAGGGAGGGGTTTGATATAGGTCTGCAAAATCACTGAAGTCAGTGGTATTCAGAAATAAAATAATAGGGAATTTGGATAAAGGGAAAAGGGGGGGATACAATTAGAGGGAAGATAACATGAAAGGTAATAAAGAGTTAGTAATTATAACTTTGCATGTGAATGGGATGAACTCTCCCTTAAAATATAAGCGAATAGCAGAAGGGATTAATAACCAGAATCATACAATCATACAGTATGCTGTTTGAAGGAAACTCAGAGAGTTACATATAGCAGAAATGAAAAAAGCAGTAGTGGCAATCCTTATCTCAGACAAAGCAGCTGCAAAAATAGATAGCATTAAGAGGTAAGGAACGAAATTATATCATCTGAAAAGGTACCATGGACAATAAAGTAATTTCACTACTAAATATGTATGCACCCAATGGGAAAGCATCCAAATTCTTAGAGGAGAAGTTGAAGGAGTTACAGGAAGACATAATCAGAAAAACTCTACTAGTGGGAGACTTCATTCTTCTGGTTTCAGAGTTAGATAAATCTAAACATAAAATAAAAAAGAAGGAAGTTAAGCAGGTAAACAGAATGTTAGAAAACCTAGGTATGGTAGACCTATATAAGAAATTGAATGGGGATCAAAAGGAATATAACTTTTTCTCTGCAGTACGTGGCACTTATACAAAAATTGACCATGTACTAAAGCATAAAAAACTAATAATAAATTGCAGAAAAGCAGAAATACTGAATGCATCTTTCTCAGATCACAAGGCAATAAAAATCATATGCAATATTGTGCCAGGGAGGTATAGACCTAGTATTAATTGTAAACTAAATAATTTCATTTTAAAGAATGCATGGATCGATGAAGAAATTATAGAAAGAATTAATTATTTCAGCCTAGATACTGACAATAATGATAGGACATACCAAAACCTATGGGATGCACTCAAGGCAGCTGTCAGGGGATATATTCTATCTTTAAATGCTTGCATGAATAAATTAGAGAAAGAGGAAACCAATGAACTAAATTTGCAACTAAAGCACTTAAAGAAAGAACAAATTAAAAACCCTCAATCAATTAAATACCAATTTAGAAATTCTAAAAATTAAAGGAAAAATTAATAAAAATCAAAGGCAAAAAAACTGTTGAATTAATAAATAAAACCAACAGGGAGCCAGACTGGGGTCTCCAGGTGTGGAGGTGTCGCACGGTATTCTTGATGAGGTTCCCGGACAGCACGAGCTGCTTCAGGAGCTGGTATGGGTCATTCTCTTGGATCCATAGCCCCTCTGGCCACCAGAACCGGTACAGTGGGGCTGACCCGACCACTGCTGTGGCCTGGGGGAGCCTCCTCTGGAAAGCAAGGCCCTGATGGCAGCCTACCAGGAGGCTGCAAAGTGACGCCCACGTCATTGGCCCAGGAAAGGGCCATGCAGTCAGCTCCCTGGACATGATAGCACCCTCTGAGGCCTGGGGGCCGCAGGGTGGTGGGAGCCAGAGCCCGCCCAGGCAGCAGCAGCTGTGAGACCAAATAGATGAGAATGACATGACCAGAATTTGACTTTAGGAAGATCACTAACAGGTTGGATTGGAGTGGGGAGAGACTTGAAGCAGAAAATTCAACCAGAAGGCAGTTGCAATACTGGAGGCTTGAGGTGATGAGGGTCCCCACCAGGGTCGTGACTGTGTCAAGGAAGAGAAAGGAGTTTATACAGGAGATGTTTGGCAAGTGATCAGACTGGGTGAGGGATGCAATGAGAGAGTAAAGAAACAAAACTGCTACCCAGGTTGTGGCCCTGAGTGGCTGGGAAGCTAGTGGTGCTCTCAGTAGTAATGAGGAAGTTAGCTGAAAGGGAGGTCTTGGGGGGAAGATAATGAATTCAATTTCGGATATGCTGCCTTTAAGATGTCTATGTGACATCTATTTCGAGATGAGCAATAGGCAATTGGAGTTGCAAGACTTCAGGTCAACAGAGAGGTTATGGCAGGAAAGGCATAACTGCAGATCATCGGCATAAGGTTCCTCATTTAATTTTCAGGAGCAGATGAAATGTTCCTGTGAAATAGTATAAAGGGAGGATAGAAGAAAACCCAGGACCCTGGGGAGTGAGTTGTCACCTAAGCAAGCATTCAACAAATGTCCCTGAAAAGGAGGAGCAGTCAGAAGGTCTAGCAAAGAGGAGTGTCACAAAAATCTAGTAAAAAGGAAGTATCAAGGAAAAGAGGGTGATCAAAAATGTCCAAGATTTCACAGAAATCAAGGATGAAGATTGAGTAAAGGCCATTAAATTTGTCAATTGGGGGATCAATGGTAACTTTGGAGAAACAATTTCTAGTTGAATGATGAGAATGAAAGCCAGACTACAGAGAATTAAGAAAAAATTAAGAGGAAGGGTAGTATAGGCGTCTTCTCAAAGAGGAGAGAGAGGTAGAATAATATTCTGTACTCATGCCAGATTACACTAGATAAATATACTTTGTCTTAGCTCTCTCAAAATCATCACTCAATGATGTATTGCCCTACTTTCAAACAAATTTAATACTGAAAAATACAGATGTATAAGGAAGTTATGATAGGAAATAATTCTATAGCCAAGATTCACCAAACTCACAACTTCCTAATCGATTCTCCATAAAACTGATAAATAAATATGTTGAAAATATAAATCCAACCATGTCAGTCCCCTTCTCAAAAACCTGTATTTTTATTTAGAAAAATATACAAAATCCTTATTCTGGTATTTTCATCCCTCTTTGATTTGCCTTTCTTTCAAGATTACTTCACATTATTTCCCTTTATATACAATCTGTTTCATTCAAACAGTCCTACTGAAATACAATATCAATATTTGTGAAATTCCTGTATAGAAGGGGTCTCTGACATCCTTCTGCATCCTGAGAAACTCCTTAGAAATATAAATTTGGCTAGGTGCCTTTGGGTCTGAAAATAACCGGACAGGACCTAAATGCTTGACCCTGAGGGTCATGGATATTCCATAAATTTGCAATATCAATATTTGTGTAATTCCCTGTATGGAAAGAGTCCTTGACACCTTAATGGGCCTGGAGAAAATCCTCAGAAATATAACTTTGGTTAGGCACCTTTGGGTCTGAAAATAATCTGACAGGACCCAAGTACTTGACCCTGGGGGCCATGGATATACTATAAATTTTTCTAAGATTCACAAAGCACGCTTGTAACCCTAATTATATTGCTGTATCTGTAAAATCCCTGATTCCTCCCAGGACTGCCTTCCCTTCCCGAGATGCAGCTGGAACCATAAAAGACTAAATTTCAACCCCACAAATCTGTGGGAAGCCTGTGAATATATGACTCTCTCCATCTCAGGAAACATGTTGAGACATAACACAAAGACCCTGAACCTTTCTCACTTTGCCCATCCCCCTGCATCTATACTGAACCATATGTTTACCTATGTTTGTAGTAGTATGACAAGAAAATATATCTGTATCCTGCTTACTCTCAATACCCCCCCTCAAAGCACTGTAAAACCCTATCCCCTGAACACTCATATACTGTCTGATTTGGGTACTCTTCATTCCCAGGCAGTCCCCAAGAAATTAAAGATCTCCAAACTTATCAAATTTTGATCTCCGTCTTGCTCTTTGGGTTCAGCACTACTAGGTTTCTACTCAGAGAAATACATGTTGTCTCCTTCATGTCTTTTTTTTAGGTTTTTGCAAGGCAAATGGGGTTAAGTATCTTGCCCAAGGCCACACAGCTGGATAATTATTAAGTGTCTGAGGCTAGATTTGAATCCAGGTACTCCTGACTCCAGGGCCTGTACTCTATCCACTGCAACACCTAACTGCCCCCTTCATGTCTTTTTGCAGACTCTCCTTCACATCTGGAATCTTTCCTTCTCTTCTCTGTATTGTAGAAACTCTCATTCAAACACAACTTGGCTTCCTCTTCCTCCAGGTCTTTCCTGAACCCATCAGTTACTAATGCCTAAAATTATTATGCATAAACCTTGAATTTACTAATCTTGAATTTACTAATCTAAGTACATAGTATTTACTCTGCCCCATAATGGAAGTCACATTGAAGTAAGCAAATGAAAAGATTTATGCAGTCTTCTTATCATAACTGCTTTGTTGAAGAAATCTGTCTATCACTGTCTGACAGGCAGGGATACAGAGAAGCAAAATGAACTTGCTAAGGGAGAGCCAACATTTGGGTCGTCCTATCCAACTAAGATGCCTTGGTTCACCAGAGTTCACTCTGCAAGGTAAATGCTATATGCATAATTGGAGTTCTTAGGTGCCTAGATACAACATCTGGTCCAGTTTGAGAAAAGCACCAAAGGAGCAGTGGGGACAGGATGCATTAACTCAACTACAAAATATTTTTCACACAAATAAAATCAGATTTAAAAAATTGGAAAAGCATCAATAAGATTAATAATTTTTAGCTACTCCATTACCTCCTCTCTGAACTGGAAGTTTGACAATCACTCTGAGGATTTTACAGGGATATCAGTGTTGTTAACTTGTGACAAAAGTCCTTGTACAGAGTGGAAGTATTTAAGCAACCTGAATTGTTAAAATGGTTTTATCTGAGAGTATACTTATGAAAGTTTTGTAATAATTGGGATTTATTGCATGTGAAGCATGGGAATCTATACAGTTTACTGAAAAAAATCATGTTTTCAGGAATAAATGCTGATTCCTTTGGGATAGAAACATTCCCAGGAGAGAAAAAAAGCATTGTAAAAAAGATTTATGTAGTGGCTTTACTAAATTCTCTAATCTGTAAACTAATTTATTGTAATATAAACCTAGTATTGGTCATTAATATAAAGATCTCATCTTTTTAAAATAGAAGTGTATTTGGTATAGAGGTAAATAAACTTGAAAAAGAGAAATGTAAAACAAATTGAGATAAGTTTAATTGTAAGGAAGCTTTTTTGTTGTTTTGTTTTGTTTCTAAAGGAATAAGATGTCAGCATAGAAAGCTTATGTTTTATGTAGATTAGTAATTATATGTTCAATTTTAAAGAAGTCAAGATTGTGGATTTCTTCCCTCATGGAATTGCAAACTCAGAGGTAAAATGAACAGGAAACTAGAAAGCATTTCCTGATCTTGGGATGCATTCTGCTGGTGTGGGATAAGTGTGAGGGACACTGAAGAATGGTTGGGTGAGTAAAAATTGTGTAGCCCCCTGTAAGGTAATTTATTGATGAGTAAGATGTTTACAAGACTTTATCAGTTATATGATCTACTTTTGTAAGTACAGAGATATTGTACTTACAATTATTTGATTATTTGTTGTATAAATATAAACTATTTGAAATTACCATAATATTTTAAAGCTTGGAATTATTAATTAAATATTTTAAAAGGGTAATAAGGGAAAATATAAAAACTTATGACCCCCTCTGGGATCCCTGAAATTTTTAAGCATTGTATTGGAACTTAGGATAGATTTGTGGATTTATGTAAAATTATAATGAAAAGTTTGCTTTGTAAACTCCAATAATTCATGTGTTATTCTTGCTAATATTTTGTTACATTTGGAACTAATAATATGATATTATTGTGGAGATACATCCCAAACCTGTTGTTGTTTGGTTTGAGCCTCTGTATATTATGAAGAAAAAGATAAGAGTAGTTATAATTTGATATTTTTCTGTGATAATCTCTGGTTAATTGTGACGTAAGGCTGGTGAGGATGAAAAATGGCACAAAAGACTAGAGAATGAATTCAGGAGATGATGGATGGTCTCCTACTTGAAGGAGGTCTTTATTTATTGTATAGTATTGTATAGTAAAGCAGACTGGGGGGGAGACATCTGAACTGCCATCTTTGTATAGGGAGAGAGCAGGAAAGAATAGACCTTCTAATTGAGTTACAACACATACCTGTGAAAAATGTTTTTGCATGTCAAGGAATGCTCCAGAAACTGGAAGAACTTGACTAATCTTTGTATGCTGTTGAAGAATAGACCTATTTAGGGTATTCTGATAACAAAGACACAGGAGATCAAAAGCCTTGGGCAAGAGGTAGGAGATACCAGTCATAGAATTTCTAGTTTTAGCAAGAACCCAGGAAGATGGGGGATTAGGTGGTACAGTGGATAGAGCACCAGCCTTGAAATCAGGAGTACCTGAGTTCAAATCCAGCCTCAGGCTCTTAATAATTACTTAGCTGTGTGGCCTTGGGCAAGCCACTTAACCCCATTTGCCTTGCAAAAACCTAAAGAAAAAAAAAAGAACCCAGGAAGGACATTCAGAGCAGATCTGAATATTATAGATGAGGCTCATTAATTGAGGCCCCATCAAGATTATAATTGATACATAACCCTCATGAACTAAATACATTTCACATTCTAATCAGTTGAAGCTTGCTATTTAAGGTCTTCAATTGGCCTTCTGTTCTATGTTCTATGTATGATACCAGATATGATCAGCTAAGGAAAAGCTGTTCAGTCAATGCTCTTCTGGAGCCAGGAAGCCAAATGTGGGATATGAAGCCTAAAGGTGACACACACATTGGGATAAGTTGCAGGGATGGCTTTTCAGTGATCTGATTTCCCAAATGTAATGCTTACATAATGTCTCACCTCATAGGTTAAATCTTTCTTTAAACATTTGTCTACCCACATGACGTCTGCCTGGAAGCCGACATTAAAAATTATAATCTAGGGGCGGCTAGGTGTTGCAGTGGATAAAGCACCGGTCCTGGAGTCAGGAATACCTGGGTTCAAATGCAGTCTCAGATACTTAATAATTACCTAGCTGTGTGGCCTTGGGAAAGCCACCTAACCCCATTTGCCTTGCAAAAAAACCCTAAAAATTATAATCTATAAAGGAATTTTTCATTGATGTCTTGCATTTTAATAGTAAATATTTACTGTAAGCAAAGAGTTAGAAATTTTAGGTTAGTGGGATAAGCTAGTTTCAGTCTGAGTAAAATATTGAGTTAAGAAGTGCCTTTAGCAGAAGAGAAGATCTCAACAAGTCCCCTGACCTGGAAAGAACTTTTTGAAATAGATTCATAATATGCAGAAGGACATCAGATGTCTCCATTGGAAAAGAGAAAGTTCATCTTCTCCATCTTCCATCTATGTGCTATTTGGTCAGGAGAGCTGCCTCTGGTAACTGTAGCTTTCCTTTTTATTTATGCCACCTCCTTATAGATAAATCTCATGTTTGTTATCTGCCTGTTGCTAACAAAAAGAGTTTGGCCCATCAAACTCTATTTATACTCCCCAAAGACTCATGGGATTACAGACAGTGATAGAGGTCATCACCAGCCAAGAGATGAAGGTTTTGAAAAAAAGTTAATGAGGATTCTGATTTAAGGAAGACATCACTAAAAAGGTGTGGAAACCAAATTCTTAAAAATAATGAAGGATTTTAAGGAATATAGGACATTTGGATTCCGTAGAATGTAAGAGGAGATTGTTATTTTTTATGTGTCTATAACTATGTCATATATATAACTATATATATATATATATATATATATATATATATAAATATGTATGTATGCATATGTGTGTGTGTGTGTGTTTACTTTACAAAGAATGTGGTCTACCTATGTCTATTGAGCCTACATAGAGATATTTGAAAGTAAGGGCAGACAAAAAAAATCAACCCTAAGCAGATCAGTCCTGAGATTAGATCAGTCCTGCACCATCTGGTCTTGAGTTGACCTAGGGTTCCTGACCTCTGTAAGTGTGCCTCCTTAACTTCCTACTTATTACTACACAGTTCCCTCTACTCATTAATATAATCATCAGGGTGGGGAAGGCATATTAGATAGTGGAATGGGAAAGAATGTATTAATTAGATTCTAACCCTGATGATTCAGACCAATGACTGATTTGAAGGAGAGGGACACATCCTTCAAACTGCATATAAGACTAGACATTGACACAATTTGGTGCCTTTTTCTGTTAGGGAAAATGGTCCTTTTCTGCAAAAAATTAATTAATTAATAAAAAAACTATTTTAATCATTCTGGATACTTGTAAGTCATTAATAGCTCATGGGAAAAAGCTTTTAGGACAGAATATTTAAGAAGTAAAATTGGCATTTCATTTCTTTTTAAATTTTTTTTCTATTATTTAGACTAGAGCAGCAGAAGAAACAAATTTAAATTTAAAGAAAAATTAAGACGCAAAACTCTGATAAACTTTGTCTGTTATATTATTGATATATCTATATATACATGTATAGGTGTATGTGTGTACACATACATAATCACACAGTACAAGTGAAATGGGTAAACTCAAATTAGTAAATTAAACTGAAATAATTTGACATTGTACCTAAATTGTATCATCTTATTGAAAAAATCATAAAAACATTACCACAAATAGTAAGTAGAAAAAATTAATCTTAGGCAAAACCAGCCCCAAAATTGTCATAAATGGTAAATGTAATAATGCAGAAAGCTTTAGATCTTGACTTTTAAACCTTCTTAAGAAACTCAGATCTACTTAATGTTTTTGGAAAATCCTATCTTTAAATAAATATTTTATTTATTTTCCAATTATAGACAATAATAGTTACTACCTTTCAAATTTTGTAATGTTTTGAATTTTACAGTTTCCCCCCCCCCCAGGCCCCACAGAAGGCAGTCTGATAGTATTTACATTGTTTCCATGCCATACATTGATCAAAATTGAATTTGTTGAGAGAAAAATCATATCCCTGAGGAAAAAATAAAGTGTAAGAGATATCAAAATTACATAATACATAAGACAACTTTTTTTAAATTGAAGTACTCTTTGATCTTTGTTTAAACTCCACAGTTCTTTCAGTGGATATAGATGGTATTCTCCATAGCAGATACCCTAAAATTGTCCGTGATTATTGCACTGAATGAGCAAGTCCATTAAGGTTGATCATCACCCCTATGTTAAAATGTTCTGATATATTGTATGTATGTTCACTTTGTGAAGGACAGGATTAAGTTTAAGAATTGTGAGTTGCTGTGGGGCAGCTAGGTGGCACAGTGGATAAAGCACCAGCCCTGGAGTCAGGAGGACCTGGGTTCAAATCTGATCTCAGACACTTTAATAATTACCTAGCTGTGTGCCCTTGGGAAAGCCATTTGGCCCCATTGCCTTGCAAAAACCTAAAAAAAAGAATTGTGAGTTGCTTGATTCACATAGAAAGGGACTTTTTACAATTAGGAAAATCTATAAAAGATATAAACAAGAACATTGTTCAAAAACCTTTAACCCAATCTTCCCTACCTTATTTGTGAGTTGTTCCAGTCCATGCTGGTAAGTCATTCCAAGCCTTTGTTTCATTCTATGTTTATTTTGTTGTTATTGTTTAAATAAATCTCTGAAAGGATAAAGACAAAAACACATGGGACACAAAAAGTGTTTCAAAAAGTTTTCAGAAAACATGAATCTCTCTTTCCTCTATTTTCAGTACTAACCATATTGGAAGTTGCAGAGATAAGAATCAGAAAAAAATCTTAAAAATAGTTAGACTAAATTTGTTTTGCTCTACTGGGAACTTCTCAATTATGATTTTAAAGTTTCTAAGAAATATTTTGATGGGAACTTTTATGCAAGGCAATGGGGTTAAGTGACTTGCTCAAGGTAACACAGCTAGATAATCATTAGTGTCTGAGTCTGGGTTTGAATTCAGGTCCTCCTGATTCCAGGGTAAGTGCTCTATCCACTGTGCCACCTAGCTGCCCCCTTGACGGGCTTTTGAAGTATCAGCAAACTGTAAATATTAATAAAAACAAAATTGGATAAATGAGTAACTCAGTACATTGAGAACTTGAAACTGACTTTAAATATATTCTAAAGCTGAATTTTGAATTTTAACACCTGCTTTATTAATCATGGAATCTGTTCAGGAGAGATTCAGTGAAATTCTAATTTAGCAAAATTCAGAGAAGAAATAAAAAAAAAACTTAGGAAAATAGTGCAGGAGAAATAAGAATAAAACTTCTGTGAATTTAAATAATTCCACAACTCAGAATTTTCAAAAGGGAAACACACAAGTTTTTTGGTTTTCAGTCTGTGAAACTGGTTTTAACATTAGTGTAGATTAAAGGTATACTTAAAAATTTAACTTAAAGAAGAGATATGTACTGCAGGAAGGGAGTATGAATTGTTTTCTTAGAAGGCAGAACAGTAAAGTTTTAGGCCATTTCGAGTATCCAAAAGAATAAAACTAAGTAGAGTTGGATTTTATTTATCCTTTTGTTGCTTATTGTTTTTCAATAACCAACTAGAAGACACTAGCAAGTGCTGTTTTTGACCCCTATGTTGGGATTTCCAGATTGAAGGTGAGTCCCAAACAATTCCCAGGAAAAAAGTAACTTTTTTTGAAATAGGGAAGCACCTGAAAGTAAACGAAATTTAATGGTAACTCTGTAGTTTAAATAAATTGTTTAGGTAAATTGGAAGCTTAAAAACATTTGTGTTGAAATCAGTGGAAGGGCATATTGTATTTTGGCAGAACTACAATAAGTAAGGCTAACATAAGTTAGGCTAAGAATTAGTAAAGATACAATTAAACAAGAATATAAGTTTGTAGGAAAGTAGAGGAAGAAATTAAGTAAATCAACACCTAATACAGGATACACAAAATATAAAAAATCAAATTAAAAGGAATATGCTGCTTAAAATATTAGTTAAAAATATTAATTTTGAGAGAACAAAATGGCAAATTATTTCAGGATAATTTTTGCCTTGGAGTGAAATATGAATTCTAGCATAACCACATTTAAAAAACTGGAACTTAAAATTTGAAATCTTGCATATGACTGGTGGTATGAAGCTAAAAGAAGAAAGTAGAAGAAGTGTTGAATAAGGCAACAAGAAAGGTCCAGTTTTAAAGGGTTTTTATAAAATGAAAGAATGACAGTTTAAACTACTACCAATGGGAGAAAGATGGGTAGAGAGTTTAAGGAAAGTTAGAGTCTGCATTGACAAAGTGTGAACACAGAGTTTAAATGAAAAGGGGTTGACATTTTCAAAAATGAAATTTGAAGAATGGTCTTGTTCTCACTAAAAATAATAATTTTGAAGGGAGCATTTAAAGACTTTTTTTTTTAAAGAAAATGCCTTAAAGCACTTTGTGGGCCTTATTGGTGATAGTCATAATAATGTAGACCCCTTAAGCTGTGACAGTCATGCTGTGGGCTTCCTAACAAAAGTCTTTAGCAGTAAATGTCATTAATAATGTGAATTTTTTAATAAAATTTATTTTTATCTATCTGTGAAAACCAGAATAATAATATGGAGTTCCTATCAATGAAAGTTGTGAATAATGTAAGCCAATATTAATGTAAGTCAAAAGGAAGTATTCTGACCAGAGCCAGACCAGGACATGACTGAATATGCTCAATCTATAACCTTGGGAATCCCTCACTCCAATACAAACA
This sequence comes from Macrotis lagotis, assembly GCF_037893015.1. Taxonomy (NCBI): domain Eukaryota; kingdom Metazoa; phylum Chordata; class Mammalia; order Peramelemorphia; family Peramelidae; genus Macrotis; species Macrotis lagotis. The sequence goes on from NC_133666.1 coordinate 91,931,205, forward strand.
AAACTGATAGGACCCCCAGGTGTCTAAGACCCTGGGGCCAGTGCTGAGTTGAGGAAATCCAAAAATATTAGCCAATCCTTACTAAAATACTCTATAACTCTTCCTTCCGTATCTTATTTCTGTAAGTATCACAGTGGGTTGAGAGGGATACCTATGAAGGAATTCCAATATGTCGGTTAGCCACTGCCCTAGTCTGCCCCAATGTGAGTAGCCCACTTTGATTATGTGATTATACTTAGGTAAGCAGCCACTTTCTGCAGAATTAGAAAGAAATCCAGGTATGGGTGAGAACTGAATATCCCAAGGTGGAAGAATTTTCAGGAAAAAGACACATTTTATGTTTTTAACTAAAATATAAATATACATACATATGTGTAGATAGATAGATAGATAGATAGATAGATAGATAGATAGATAGATAGATAGAGATATAATTGATTTGGCTCTTTGGTTGATGCAATGAAATGAAAAAACAGTATTACAAATTGAGAATTGAGAGGATTAAAAACTTTTAAAATTGTCTATTAGAGAATTTGATCAATCTTTGCATGCACAAGGTACTAAAAATAATAACAACAGCAACAGCAACAGAATCTTCATGCCATGATTGCTGGAGGAATTAAATGATTCTGAAGTACTTACTTAAGCTTCTAATATCAACTATTGTTACTGAGTTCGGGACTAAACAACTAAACAACATATCAAAGATATGATTTGAATGATTTTGTAAGAAGAAAAAGTTAAAATTTTACCCAATTTAATAAATTAAATTTGACTTGAGTAGAACTACAGAGACTTGTCATTATGTCTAAAAAATGAGAATACATAATATTTAAGACTCCTAAGCTTTAAAGATTTCTAGAAATTGGAAGAATATGAGACATTTGATTAGAAATATGAATTCTATCTTATTTATGAAAATATCTTTTAAAAATATGCTGTTATATGAAAATTTTCTCAATTACTACAAAATACTTTTGGACTAGTTCCTTATTAAGTTATACAAATGATTGTGATAAAATAATGAAGTGATTTTTACCTTCAATTCTTATGATTCTACATGAGCTTTGAGGAGTCTCTCTAAACCAGAGTTGTGATTTACTTTTGCAGCCTTACTTGAGTGATGTTAGTTTGAATGGTATTAAACTGATGTCCTTTGGCTAAGACAAGTTAGTATACTATGGATCACATTGCTAAAACTATGATAAGATTTTTTAAAAGCACTATTAAATATTCAATTAATTATATTTTCCTGAAAAGTAATCTCTTAAAGGAAGAGATTTAGTTCTTATTATTTATAAATTCAATGTATGAGAATTCAAAAGCTAAACATTGTAGTATTTTAGATACTAGAGAAAACAGGCTTCTGGAATTCCTTAAAGTAATCTTTAAGAACTAGAAAAGGGACTGGCATGTGACAGGCACTCTATATATGAACTACTGTCACCCCTTTAAGCAATTGCAATTACTCCATATTGAAAGAATTTATATTGAATGTAAGACTGTGATTAATAAGATATGAAATGAAATATGATAGATGATTTTCCTATCATAATTGCAAAATATATCGCATTGGATTATTGTCATCTGACTAGTAGTATGTTTCATGTGTAAAATCCTTGATATTGGATATTCAATATTTTATCTTATATAATAAAAACTGAAAAATTATTAAGACAGATTACTTCCCCTTTGATCTGAATACTCTTAGACATAATATGTTATAAAACACAACAATTAAGTATGAAATTGTTAGTATTTAAAGAAATATTTTTATTTTTAATTTTTAAAAAGATAACATTTTTGGGAAAATGAGCAGAACAAAATATCTTTAAAGTTTTTGTCTGTTAGAAATTAGCAGGAAATGAAGATATATTTTTGAACCAACTATTCACTGTGTGAAAAATGATAATTTTGGTATTCAAGTAAAATTCTAGAATGTAGCAATTGTGCTGCTTGTCCAACTTATCTACCATTCAACCAGCTTGTGTTTCCATCATTTCCTTTGATAGTTGCTACCTTTTACTGACTTGGTGGATTAAAACTTTTTTCTGGTACTTAAAACTCCTATTGGTAGGCTATATTCTGAAGTTCATGTAAAATGGCCAGTTTTACTTCCCCTTCCTTTCTCCTGCCTGCAGAGCAGATGAGGGAGGGGGTGTAGATTTAAAACTTATCATGTGTATGTTTAGACATACTTTAGAACATATGTACCTGTGGTGAATTTTGCCTCTATCATTGAATATATGAAAACTTTATCCATTAGTGAATAGTGTATGAATTGGAGGTAACATTTTTACAAGCAAACTCAATAAGTATGTCCCGTCCTAATAACTAATCAATGAAGTTTTCCTATTTGGGGCAGAATCTATGGCACTTTAATTTGATGTACTTCTTACTTTTGATCCTTAAATGTGCATTCAGAATTCATCAGTTGTCTCTCAGAATATGAATAACTTTTTTCATCATGGACACTTCGGAACTGTCCTGGACCATTGTCTTCATCAGAATAACAAAATCTTTCACAGTTACAATATTGGTTTTCCAGTATATGATGTTCTTCCTGGTTCTCCATCCTTTGACTTTGCATAAATTCATATAAATCTTTCCAGGTTTTTTGAAACCATTCTGTTTGTCTTTTATTATGGTACAGTCAGATTCCATTCTAATCACAGAAACCAACTTCTTCAATCAAAGGCATCTTTCGATTTCCAAAACTTTCTCATCACATAGAGAGCTTCCATTCATATCTTGCTTATAAATCTGAAATTTGATATATTATATTCGTATGAGTGTAGGACAATCTATATTTAAGATTTTGAGAGTGAGAGAACTATATTTGTATAGAATAATCCAACCTACACACAGATTATTATGCTAACCTTTCCCTCTTTGAGAAAGCACCTACACTACCCTTCCTCTTCCTCTCTTCTTAATTCTATGCCTTCTGACTTTCATCCTCATCATTCAACTGGAAATTGTTCTCTGAAAAGTTACCTATGACCCCTTAATTGCCACATTTAATGACCTTTTCTCAGTTTTCTCCTTCTTGACTTCTCTGTAGTCTTAGACACTACTGATCACCCTCTTCTCTTTAATACGTCCTTCTTACTAGGTTTTTAAGTCATTTGTCTTTCCTGGTGCTTCTGTGAGCTATTCATTTTTTAGTTGTTTTTTTTTTAGTTTTTTTTTTTGTAAGGCAAATGGGGTTAAGTGACTTGCCCAAGGCCACACAGCTAGGTAATTATTAAGTGTCTGAGACCGGATTTGAACCCAGGTACTCCTAACTCCAGGGCCGGTGCTTTATCCACTATGCCACCTAGCCACCCCGAGCTATTCATTTTTTGTGATTCTTTGCTGAATCTTCAATCAGGTCACAATCTACAGAGGATGACTCCCAGGGCTCTGTCCTGCCTTCTCTTCTCACCTCCCTTTTTATTATTTCACCTATTGATTTCATCAGCTCCCATGGATTCAACGATCATCATTATGCCTATGATTTGCAGATGTACTTATCTTGCACTAACCTCTCCATTGACCTGCAGTCTTGCAACTCCAAATGCCTATTGGTCATCACAAAAGAGATGTCATATAGAAATCTTAAAATTAACTTATCCCAAACTGAACCCATTGTCTTTCCCCCAAGTCCTCCCTTCCTACCTTCCTTTGTTCTATTGAGAGCACCACTATCTTTTCAGTCACCCAGGCTCACTACTTGTATAGCAGTTTTGATTTCTTACGCTATCACTGTACCTTGCCCCTCCCAATGCAATCAATCAAAGCCCATAGTTTCTACCTTTGTGACATCTCCTGAATACACTCTCTTCTGACATAGGCACCACCCTTGTGAAGGCCCTTACTACTTCAAGCTTCAGGTATTGTGAAATCCTTCTGGTTGGGTTCCCTGCTTCAAGTCTTGCCCCACTCCAATCCATCCAGGTGATAGTCCTAATGTAAAAGTTTGCTCATATCATTCTCTTCTCATTCAATAAAATCTCCTGGCTCCATATGATCTCTATGGTGAAATAGAAGAACTTCTATTTCTCATTAAAGTCATTGAGAACTTGGTTCTTTCCTACCTTTTCCATATTCTTATACTATATATACTACTATTCATCAACACCTACAATAAATCATTCCATCTTTCCTCTCTGGGCATTTTCCTGGTCTATCCCTCAGGCCTTCAGTGCTCTCATCTTCACCTCCTGACTTCCTACAAGTCTCAACTAATAGCCTATCTTCTATATTGGAAGTCTTTCCTGGTCTCCCTCAAAGCTGGTGCCTTGTCTTTGTGGATTACGGTTGGGAGCCAGGGTCTCTAATCTTCTTGACACAGTAGCGGCAAGAAGACTCAAGGTGGTCACACCACCTGATTGAACAACATTTCCTTCATATATATATATATATATATATATATTCTATGCATACCAATATTTATAGGTCTATTATTGATTTCAGTACTTACTCACCCTAATGGTGAAATGACTATAAAGGAAGGATTTCAGAAAAAATTCCCTGAATAAAACAGATTGCAAACTCTGTCCAAATTTAACAGGACTGCCTCTCTCTGAGGCATACAAAAGGCTTCAACATTATGAAATGTCTGGAAAACCCAACACTGGGAATTCCAAGGAGATGTCAGAATATATACAGAGAAAACAGATACAAGATGGGTCAGATAGAATTCCAGGGAAATTAATTGTTTTGCCCCTTTACCATACACAGGAATATATGAAAACGATGATGAGAAAATAGTTAATATAGGTGACCGATATGTGAACTCTTACAGCCTTAGTTTCGTGGGAAAGAAAAAAAAAAGTTGCAGAAACCGTGGTTTCTACCAACAAGACCTGAAATAAAAATTGGTTATTGTAAGAGTTAGTGGATGGGTGGACAAGCATAAAGACCCTCACTATAGATTTTTAAGGGAGTGTATTGAAAAACGTTACTTACACAGAAAATATTAAAAAATTTCCATTAAAAGAATTGATTAATGAATAACTTCAAAATGAATTTACAATTATACAATGTAGTAATAAACAAGATAACAGGTTGAGGTCATCATGGTCTGAGTAGGGATAAAAAAATCAATTATCTATATGATTTTTAATTAAACTTGTAATCATGTGATTAAAACTTGTAACCACATGGATTATATGATTGATGATGAAAATTGAACACTTTTGTAACCAAGGAAATGATCTTAGCTTGGGTGGTTGATGCATACATGATTGTGAGACTATAACATAAATCTAAGCAGCTGACAGTCAACCTGCTCCTGCCTTTACCCTTGTGTTGACTCAACTCAATTCGCCAACTCTATCCTTCCTGTCAGGTTCCAAGGACCCCGCGGAGGCTGGACCCCCACAGATTATTTCCAATTTATTCTCTCTATATGCCTTGTTTATATATGTAGTTGGATACAGGTTGTTTCTCCCATTTGACAATGAGTTCCTTGAAAGCAAGAGTTGTATTTTCTTTCTTTGTATCATCACACGGTGCCTGTCAAGTACTAGGTGCTTGTTCACAAAATGATTATCGTTTCTTCTCTTCTCTTGCCTCTCTCTCTCTCTGTTTCTGTCTCTCTCCCAAATACCTTCATGCCTCAGGCTTTTTCTTACTAAAACTCTGCTTCTCCCTCCGTCTCTCTGTCTCACTCTGTCTGTGTCTCTCTCTCTCTCTGTTTCTGTCTCTCCTCCCCTCTCGTTTCTCTTTTTATCTTCCTTCCTTATTCTCTTTCTCTTCACTTCTATCTCTTTCTGTCTTGCTCTTTCTCTCTGTTTCTGTTTCTTTTTGCCCCCTCCTTTCTGTTTCTCTCTGCCTCCCTCCCTCTCTGTCTTTCTCCTCTCTGTGCCTCTTTATTTTTCTCTGTCACTGTCTCTGTCTCTGATTCTCTGTCTCTGTCTGTTTGTCTGCCTCTCTTTCTGTCTCTCTCTGTTCATCTGGCCTTTTGTCTTTCAGAGCTAAGTAAAACTGGAATTTTTGTGCTTCAAGACTCTTTGTGTTGATCCCAGATGAATAAATGGAGGTTAGCAACCAATAAGATGCCTTGACTTCTGCTTTTGTCCTTTCAAGGACATTACTTGGTACAATGCCTTTATTGAATAGCCAGCAGTGACCCTGTCAATTAACATTCCAGAAGGAGGTGGGCACAAAATAGTACCATTATGACTAAGGATTTGAAAGGAACAAGCAGCCTTTGTAGGGTCAGTTGCTAAGGGGACCAGACTACCATCACTAAAAACTACCACCCTCAAATTGCTTCCAAAAGGGATCTAATTATAATTGCATGTGGAGGTTGGGGAGGGGACTTTCAACCTTTCCAGAACCATAGACTTTCTAGTAGATGAAAAGCTTTTCCAAGTGGGCAGAGGATTGCACCTCTAGGCCAATCTTTTCTTTTAGCTTTCTTCTGCTGTAGGACTATAGCAGAGGACCTCCAGCTTGTGGAGTTGGAGGAAGAATGGAACCAAGCTTGATCAATAAGAAGAGAATTGGCAATTCCTCATCAGGTCATAAGCCTGAGTCTCTCACACAAGATCAATTAGCAGCTAACTACTGTTTATCTTTTTAGGTAGAGTGTTTGGTTCAGAGTCAGGGTGAAGTAGGCTTAGGTCCTTCTTCAGACAGTGACTCTGGTAAATTCACTTACCTTCTCCAGGCTTCAGTTTTCTTCTATATAAAACAAGAATAAAAGAGTCCCTTCCCCACAAGTTTGTGGCAAAGATCAAATGAACTATTGCTTTTAACATACTTTGTAAGCCTTGTAGCACTAAATAACTATCCACAATTGTTACTATTGGCACCCAAAAGACTTAACTATACTATATTGATTTTGAAATATGGTATTCTACTAATATTAGATCTCATTGAAGGTACAATCTGTATATATTCAAGGAAAAATATTTACACAAAATTATCAGATCAAAAGAATTACCCAAGAAGAATTTTTAAAAATTTCGTTTCCATTTAAATGATATTTTATTTATTTTTATCATCACTGCACTCTATGCTTTTATCACTTCTACTTTTTATTCATGTTCAATTTGATAGCCATTTATTAATTTATTAAGCTCTTACAATGTCCTGATACCATGCCCAAGTTCTGGAATACAAAGAAAAAAACATTCCAGGGGCAGTTAGGTGGCATAGGAGATAAAGCACCGGCCCTGGAGTCAGGATTACCTGGGTTCAAATCCTGTCTCAGACACTTAATAATTACCTAGCTGTGTGACCTTGGGCAAGCCACTTAACCCTGTTTGCCTATAAAACCTAAAAAAAAGATTCCATCAAATAGTCCTTGCTTTCAAGATTAAATTGTAAGGGGGGGAAGAACACATATAAATAAGAACATACAAGAAAAATTCAAATCAGATGGAAAACAAACTTAGATAAGATGTTGCTAGTACCTTGGGTTGGGGGGCGGTGTAAGAAAGACCTCCTGGAGGTGAAGGGGGTGCAAGAAAGGCCTTCTGGAGTGGGGGAGGAATGGTACTTGAACTAAGTCAAAAGGAAGTTAGGAAATCCAGGAGTCAGAGGTTGAGAGAGAGAACATTCTAGGCCTGAGGTCATGAAGAAGGGCTTCTACAAAGGAAAGGAGATGGCAGATTGAGGGTTTGTTCAAGGAGCAGCATATTTGCTGGATAGATGATAGAATTTGAGGAAGAGAATAGAAATAACACAGGAATGACAGAAAGGTGCTAGGTTGTGAAGAACTTCACATGCCAAAGGAGTTTATATTTGATCCTACAGGTAATAAGGGGACTTTTGGAGTTTATTGAGTAGGAATGACATGATCAGACTTTTGCTCCAGGAAAATCAATAGACAACTCAGTTCAGGATATTATGGAATGGTGAGCATATTGAGGCAGAGAGATTAATGAGAAGATTATTGTAGTATGTCATTTAAGAGGTCCTGAATGTCTGGAAAAGCCAGTGACTGCATGAGTGGAGAGATATTGGGGAGAGAAAAATGACAAAGCTTGTTATATGATTAGCCAATTATCCAGACCTTCATCACCTCTTATAAATGATAGGCGGATGACACTGAACTTGCAAATCTGGCTGACCTGAATGATGGTGATATTTTCTTTTTTTCTTTTTGTAAAAAGTACTCTATATTTTCAAATTACATATAAATACAGTTTGAAACAATCTTTTTAATGAGGTTTTGAGTTTCAAGTTATTTTTCCTCCTTTCCTACCCTACCCTGTCTCCAAGACAGCAGGCAATTTGATATAGGAAACATGTTTCCATAGTAATCATGTTGTGAAAGAAGAATCAAAACAAAAGGAAAAAAATGAGAAAGAAGCAATAAAAGAAAAATAACAAAGCAAAAATAGTATGGTTCTTATCTGTATTCAGATGCCATAGTTCATTCTCTAGATATGGGTGAAATTTTCTATAACAAGTCTTTTAGAATTGTCTTTGATCAATATATTGCTGAGTTGAGCTAAGTCTATCATAGTGTTTCTGCTCACTTTACTCAACATTAGTTAAATGCAGAGAATTATAAACATAGGAAATTTATTTTTATGCTATTAAATTTTGTTAATTCTCTCTCTACTCCTGAGATGTAAAAGGATTTCCATTGTTCCATTGTTAAATATAAAATTTCTACCCCCCTCCTCATTCCTCCTTCATCTAGCTTCCTGTTAGAGGTCACACATCTTGGGACAGGAAGGACTAATATGTAGCTTGCCCATTGGAGAATACATGAGGAAGGTGTTAGATCACCCCCCCAAAGCACCAACCTACAACAGAAGTGTGAGGATGGCATAGTGGATAGAGCACTAGCCTTGGAGTCAGGAGTACCTGAGCTCAAATCCGGCCTCAGACACTTAATAAATTACCTAGCTGTGTGGCCTTGGGTGAGCCACTTAACCCCATATGCCTTACAAAAACCTAAAAGAAAAAGAAGTGTGGCTCCTTTTTGCTTCTTCTTGACTCTATCTTTCACTCTTCAGGATAGCTTTCTCTGATTCTCTTTCTTAGGCCACATGTTCCCAAACTTAGGCCCTCTGGAGCATTATGTCCTGCTCCACCCCATGCCATCCATGTGTTGAGACTAAGCCAAATCTCATGGCTATCTATTCTCTCTCTCTCTCTCTCTCTCTCTCTCTCTCTCTCTCTCTCTCTCTCTCTCTCCCTTCACATAGCCTGACCTCAAAGTGCTTACTGGTTTTCTAGAAGTTTTAAGCTGCATACTTTGCAATAGTTTATAATAATTCCGAAGCTATTTTAAAATTCCAGGGAACATGCTAATTCCTTAGGTTTTCAGTAAACCTCAATCTCTATCTTTATTTGGTTATCTCAAAGCTGATCAGCAGCAAGTTCATCTAAGTGTTTCTCAGTTTTTTCTGGAAACTGCCTGTTCATCATTTCTCTTTTCCTTTGGAATTATAAAGATTATATTTTTTTGAGTTTTACAATTTCCCCCCTAATTTTACTTCCCTCCCCCCATCCCCCACAGAAGGTAATTTGCCAGTTGTTCATCATTTCTTAAAGAACAATAGTATTACATTATATTTATATAACACAAATTTGTTCAAACATTTTCCAATAGATGAGCATCCCCTCAGGTTCCAATTCTTTGCTACCACAGAAAGATGTGTTATAAATATTTTTGTACATGAAGATACTTTTTCCTTTTTATAATATATATAGGATACAGACCTAGTAGTGGTATTGCTGGATCAAACGGTATGCATAGTTTTATAGTCCTTTTGGCATAGATCCAGATTATTCCCCATAATAGTTGGATCAATTTACAACTTCACCAACAGTGCTTTAGTGTCCCAATTTTCCCACATCCCCTCCAACATTGATCACTTTCCCTTTCTCTCATATAGACCAATCAGATAGTTGTAAATTGGTACCTCAGGTTGGTTTGAATTTTTATTTCTCCAAGCAATAGTGACTTAGAGCATTTTTTTTGTATGACTTGAGATAGCTTTAATTCCTTCATCTGAAAACTGCCAGTTCATATCCTTTGATCACTTATCAATTAAGGGATCATTTTATTCTTTTAAATTTTAATCAATTTTCTATATATTTTAGAAATGTGGATTTTATCAGAAATACTTGCTGCAAAAATTGTTCCCCAGCTTTCTGCTTTCCTTCTAATCTTGGTTGCATTAGTTTTGTTTGTGGAAAATCTTACTAATTTAATGTGATAAAAATTGTCCATTTTGCATTTCAAAATATTATCTATCTAGTTTGATAATAATTTTTTCCTTCTCCATAGATCTGGCTATTCACCATAGATAGGCTATTCCTTGCTTTCCTTAATTGCTTGAGATTCCTTAAATCTATCAGATAGTGAGATTTTTCAGTAGTAATGGAGCGCTCAGGAGAGGGGAAGGTTTGATTGAAAGGATAATAAATCCTCTTTTGATCATCTTGAGTCTCAGATGCCAATGGGATAGCCAGTTTGAAATGGGACTCAGTTTCCTTACCTGTAAAATGAGGGAGTAGTAAAAGGAACCTATTGAGTTTTTCTTATTTTATTTCTAAGATTCTATGCATGACCCTGGTCAAATAAACATCCCTGGCCCTTGTTTTCCTTTTTTGTAAAATGAGGGAGACTTGAACTCAATGTGAGATGTCACCTCCCTAGGCCTCAGTTTCTTACTTTGTAAAAGGAGAGGCTTGGATTAGATGCCCTGCTGTAAATCCTAGATCTAGGATTGTATAATTCAAAATGCAAAGTGCTCAGAGAAAGCTGTCAGAGGAAAGGCTTAATCCTCAGGGAGTAGGGAGGGGGGCTGAGCTAGGCTTTGAAGGAGAGAAAGCCATTACTGGGGGAAAAGATGACGCAGGAGAGAATTCAATGGATGACTCATCAGCTCTGCACAGGAAGGCAAGACCTGGTTCTCACCCTTTGGCAGCTCTGTCAGCTCCTAGACAACTGCTCCCCCTGGGAAGCAACTTGAAGAATCTCTGTGGTTCAGTGAAGTCTGCAATGAAAGGTCCCCTTCTGCAGCTTGTCAACAGGCTGGGTGCCAAGGCCCTGGCAGGGGTTCCATGAGGGAGCTGTTTCCCAGGGCCCACTCAGATCCAGTCCCTGATTCCTCCTCCTACTCTTGTGAAGGTGCTATCTTTCCAGTCACCTCTAGATGACAGCATTGGCCCAACCCAATGCTCCTGCCCAGAAAAGCTGCTGCACTCTCCCCCGCCCTTTTTGTCTAATTATCATGGCAAAGAAGGTGCAGTCTAAGCATTGAAAGCCAAGATTTGCTTTTCTCATCCCCAGTCTGCTCCTGTAGAAAATGTTCCTGAAATTCAATGTCACTGTCAGGTTCTCGAAGACTCTCCAGCTGCTGGTGGCTTTTTCCTGAAGGCCTTTCAAAGGTAAGGCTCAGCATTTGCATGATCCTCCTAAAGCTACATATTTTCCCTATTTTTCAAACTTATCAAAATGATGATTTTCTTTAAAACAAGACACCCTCCCTCCATTTAATTTTATCCTAGTGTGTGTGGATGGTCCAGTGATTTCATTCATTGCAGAAATCTAGAGTTGAAAGGTAACAAAAGAGTCACTTAATTGTATCACAAGGGTAGTAAACCCAACAAGTGGTCTCCCAAAGGAGAGGTGATCAGCAAGTCAGGATAGCACCTAGGATGACTTCCAATGTGCTTCTAGTTCTAGTTCTGTAATTTTATTATTGTAAGCTTCTTTGCTTCCCTGGGTTTCCATTTTCCTGCTCTGTGATATAAGGATATTTCTTGGTGTCTGCCATCACTTTCAACTCTAAATCTAGGCTATTATTCCCTTAAGGAACTTCACCATCAGAGTCCTCAATTTCTTTATCTGCAAAATAAAAGGTTTGTATCTTCTAACTCTGTTTGGATTCCTTAGCCATGTAACTTCCCTTGGCCCCACTTTTCTCATCTGCAAAATAAGATTTGATCTAGCTAGGCTCAGAGTTCCCTTTTAGTCCAAGTCCTAATTATGGTAAGTCATTTCCCATCTTTTGGCTTCAAATTCATCATCTGTAAAAGAAAGGGGGTAGGCTAGAAGACCTCTGAAGTCCCTTCTGGCTGTAGATGTAGGCTCTTATTATTCTAAGTCATTTTATTTCCTTAGGATTAAATTTCCTTATTTTGAAAATAAGGGCGGTTGAAATAGGTGATATATTTGGTCCCTTCTAGCTCTAATAAAACTTTTATTATCTTCAATTACTTCTTCACTCTTGACCTCATATTCCTTTTCTGAAACATGATAGTGATGGGTTAAAAATGTTCTAAGATCCTTTCCAGTTGTAGATAAAGGCTACAAAGATGTTTAGACCCTGCCCCTCCCAGGATCTCACTTTGCTTCCCTGTAAAGTGAAGGAATTGGACAAGACAGCCTCTGAGAACACTGTCTACTTTTATTTATTTATTTTTATTTTTGCAAGGCAGTGGAGTTAAGTGACTTGCCCAAGGTCACACAGCTAGGTAATTATTAAGTGACTGAGACAGAATTTGAACTCAGGTTCTCCTGACTCCAGGGTAGGTGCTCTATCCATTGTGCCACCTAGCTGTCCCTGAGACCACTCTCTAGAGATCTAGAGTCTGATTATGCTTAGTCCTTTTACTCCCCTTGGTGAAAAATTCTTCCCCTGTAAAAGAAGAGGTGAACTAGATATGTCTTATCAGGGTCTCTTTTAGCTCAGAACCTCATATCTGATTCTTCAAAATCACTTCCTTTCCTGGTGTCTATCTCTGCCTATTGCTAAATTGAAGGAGTTGAACAAAATGGCTTCTAGGGACCCTTTCCACTTTTGATCCAGGTTTCCAGATTAAGTATATTCATTGATCCTCCCTGGGTCTCACTTTCATCAGCTTATAAAATGAAGGGCTTGAACAAAATGGACTCTAGGTTCCCTTCCAGCTCAAAATCCAGGTGCCTGGATTTGGCAAATTTATTGTCTCTCCCTTGACTCTAAAATGACAGGGGTGAACAAAAAGCTTTCCAGTCTAGCTCCAGATCTGGATTCTTTATGTAAGTTTATTCATTGCCTTTTCCTGGGTCTCAATTTACTCCACTGTAAAATGTAAGTATTATCCAGAATAAACTCCAGAGACCCTTCTAGTATTTTTTGTCCAGGTTCATGGATTAGCTATATTCATTGCCCCTCTTCAGGCCTCAATTTATTCCTCTATAAAATGAAGTGTTTGACAAGATGACCTCTGATGTTCCCCCAGCTCCAGTTCAGGGATCATATTAGGCTCAGTATTATTCCTTTCTCTGAGCTTCATTTTGCTCCCTTCTAACATAAGTTTGTTAGAATAGATGTTGCCAGGTCTCTTATCTCTTCAAATAAAGGTTCCTATTATTTGTAATTTCCCTCTGAGGAGTCTGAGATTGAGAGTTGGTGGAGTGATTTATACTGGGCCTGCAATTTTAACAGAGCTGTTGGCTAGGTTTTCTACCATGCTCAGCAACTTCAACATAATGGGGAAGGTTTCATTCTTTGCTTGTTATGTTTGCTACAATTTCTATTTTAGTAGCTATATTCCAAAAATAGTTACTGCCTAACATGTCACTGTTTGAAATTCAACTTTCAGTCAGACACATTTGAACTGGGTTTGAAAAGGTTCTTTCAGTCTCTTTCTCTTTTTTAATGGGACAGTTTTTGCAGAGAGGACATAATTATCAGGATACAGTTTTTCTCTTTTTTTCTTTATCAATCTCTTTCTTATCAGCCAGAGTTAAAGCAGGAGAGCAGTCTGCTGATTAAGGTTGGGGCCCTGCCAGGGGGAGGGGGATTTGGAATCATCTATGCTTGGAGCTGTCCAGCATGCTATCACCCAAGTACTCTGCAGAGGAATGCTGCTGAGTAGTCCGGGCCATTCTTTTTTTCTTCTACTATATCTAATCTAAAGCGCTGTACCTGACTTTCAGGTTGGATCCTACCTCCCCAAGAGTTGACCTCCAGGTAAAAAAAGTCAAATGATGGTTTAGAACTCAGGAGAGTTTAAGATAATTTTTCAGTCAACACAAATGTACTATATACTAACTAGGGACCAGGCAGTCTGGACTAGTGGATGGAAAGCAAACCTCAGTCAGGAATCCATGTATTCTAATTCCTTCTCTGATCCATATTTAGTGTGTGACCCTGGACAAACCAGCTAACTTCTTTGTACCCTAGGTAATCCTTAACAACTTAAGAGTCTAAGACTATAAATTGCAGAACAAGTGCTACTGATTTGTATTGGAAGAGGGCATCTCCTTCACTATAATTTCCCTATGCTTATGAAATCCTAGATTTATTCTATTATTTGGTGCTGGGTGAAATGCTGGAGAAGTGAAGCAAAAACTGCAGGGCCCTTACATTCTAAGAGAGGGGTATAACAAGTACAGAAGGTAGCCTTGGAGGAGAATATACTGGGATGTGGGGGGACCATAAGGCCTACTGCCAAAAATGAGATTTAAACTGTCTATAGAAGGAAACTAGGCATTCTGAAAGGTGCCAATGAAGAAGGAATTCATGCCAGACATGGAAGGCAGCCAGTGCAAAATCATGGAGGACAAACATGGGAGGAACTGGCCCTTTTCTAGCTATGACACTCAGAGCAAAGCCCCTCAACTTTCAGAGCCTCAGTCTTCTCATCAACCATGTGAGGATAATATTTTCCTTGTTTCCTCCCTTCTAGGAATATTGGGAGGAAAATGACTTTACAAAGTGCTCAAGCAAAGGAAGTTAGTACTGTTTTACCTCTCTAGTTCTTCTCTGGTTCTCCTCCCAGAACACACTGAATATCCTTATGGTTGTTCACCTCAAAGCATTGAGATATTTTCCAATTTCAGTCATTTACTGGCTAGGTAAGTCATAGATTATAGATCTACAGTTGAAGGGACCTGGGAGGTCTCTTTTTGTGTATATATACATTTTGTGTATAAAGAAAGGAAGAGCCAGAGAGGTAATGGGACTGACTGGAGACTGTACAAGTATTAACCATAAAATATGGGATTTGAACTCAGGTCCTCTGACTCAAGCACAAAAAGTCTTTGCATTGAACTTCACTGCCTCCATTTAATCTCCCCTTAACCTCTCTCAGCTTCAGTTTCCTCATCCTTTTAATTGGGATAATAAATGCACTTAAAAAAGCAGTTCTGGAAATAAAATTAGATAATGCTAAATGCTTTACAAAATTTAAATCATTGCAAAAATGCCAGCTATTATTATTTTATCAGCATTGGGTTTTGGATGGGGATGTACTACATTCCTAAAATGTATTCTGCTTTCAATTCTGTCTGGAATTCCAGGTTCTTGGAAAAGCCTACCCTTCCCCTGAATCCTCCCATGATCACCAAAGCCTGTAAGCATCTCTTCCTTTTCTGCTCTCCCACACCAATGATAGCCTATCTCTTAAGTGGAACAATGTATCTGGATCCGGAACCCAAGGAATTGGCTTCAAATCCCAGTTGATTGAGAATTATGCCCTTCACTTCCTAGGGACTTTATTTACTCATCTGTAACATGAGAAAGCTAGATTAGGTAGTCTCTAATTTCTCCTTTAGTCCTAAATGTGACCTTAGATAAGCCACACACCCACTCTGCACTACAATTTCCTCATCGCAAAACTGAAGAGAGTTGGATTACATGGCTTTCGAGGTCCCTCTTAGATGCCAATACGATATTATGAGTCTTTGACACCATCATCACTGCATAATTCTAGAGCTATTCTTGTAGTCATGAAAGTTTAAATATGATTTAAAGTTTGAGAACCATTTAGCATATACAATCTGATTTTAGTTTTGCAACTTTGTTTCTAAGGGAAGTTTTTTTATTCCTGCTTTATAGGAACCTGAGGCTAAGAGGTTAAGGGAGACATTAAATAAAGGTAGTACAGAATAGTGGAAAGACTACTGACTCTTGAGTTAGAGGACCTGGATTCAAATTGCGTCTTTCATGGTTAATATCTGTATAATCTCCAGTCAAATCCATTACCTCTCTGGATATTCCTTTCCTTATATTTAAAATGAAAATCTTGACTAGCTGATATTACGTTCTTTTCAGTCATAGAGATCCTATAGCTTACTCAGGACCAAACAGTCAATAAGTGTCTCTCTAAGAATTGGGAGGACCCTTATATATCACTGGATCCTATCTTCTCATTTGTCATAAACGTCTTCAGAAGCGAATAATAAGAGCTTGCATTTATGTTATGAAGTTCGAAATCTAGAGCTTAAAGGGATCACAGAGGTGTGCCACCACCATTATTCATGAAGAAACTAAGGTCTAGAAAAGTAAGTTAACTTTCTATTTAAAAAAATAATATTTATTTGGA
The DNA here is from genome assembly GCF_037893015.1 of Macrotis lagotis. Classification (NCBI taxonomy): domain Eukaryota; kingdom Metazoa; phylum Chordata; class Mammalia; order Peramelemorphia; family Peramelidae; genus Macrotis; species Macrotis lagotis. The sequence goes on from NC_133666.1 coordinate 91,947,486, forward strand.
CTCTGCTTACTTCACTCTGCATCACTTTATATACTATTTCCATGCTTTTTGGTATTCATCCCACACATAATTAAGTACATGTACCATACATTGTTTAGGCATTCCTCAATAATTGGGCATCTAGTTTGCTTCTATTTCTTCACTATTTCAAATAGTACCACTATAAATATTTTGGAAAAGATAATGGCTTTCTACTTATTGATGGCTTCCTAGGCATATAATCCAGTAATGGAATCTCCAGTTCAAAGGTTGTAAAAATCTTAGTCATGGCAATGGCATTCTTTGAAATTTCTATAAAAAATAGTGCTGCTTCATAATTCTACCAACAGTATATAGTGTGTTATCATTATACAACCCCTCCAACATTGAGTGTTGCCATTTTTGTTCATTTTTACCAATGTTCAGGTTTGTTTTGATGTACATTTTTTTATTATTTGTGATTTGGAGCATTTCTTATATGTGGTTCTGAATACTTTGCAAGTATGAATTATTTGTTTATAACCTTTGACAATCTACCGGGGATGGACTATCAGTCATATGTGTGTGCATGTTGTCTATATTTTAGATATCCAACCCTTATCAAAAATATATAGTGAACATACTCATTTCATCAGTGCAATAATGAGGCACAATTTTAGGGTGTCTGCAATGGAGAATAGCATCTGTACCCAAAGAAAGAATTGCAGAGTTTAAAGAAAGACCAAAAACTGTTACCTTTAAGTAAAAAAAGGACCAAAAACAAACTAGATGATTTCAACTACATTAAATTAAAAAGCTTTTGCACAGATAAAACCACTGAAACCAAGATAAAAAGAAATGTAGTAAATTGGGAAACAATCTTTACAACTAATGGTTCTGACAAAGGACTCATTTCTAAAATCTACAGAGAAGTGAGTCATATTTTAAAAAAAAGCCATTCCCCAATTGACAAATGGTCAAATGATATGCCAAGGCAATTTACAGATGAGGATTTCAAAGCAATCCATAGCCATATGAAAATTGCTCTAAATCATTAATTATTAGAGAAATGCAAATCAAAGCTTCTCTGAGCTACCACCTCACACCTCTCAGACTGGCCAATATGACCAGAAAGGATAATGATCATTGTTGGAAGGGTTGTGAGAAATCTGGGACACTATTACACTGTTGGTGGAGCTGTGAGCTCATCCAACCTTTCTGGAGAGAAATTTGGAACTACACCCAAAGGACAACAAAAATGAGCATACCCTTTGATCCAGTAATACCACTACTTGGTCTATATCCTGAAGAGATGATGACAAAGGGTAAAAATATCACTTGTACAAAAATATTTATAGCAGACTTGTTTGTGGTGGAAAAGAATTGGAAATCAATTAAATGTCCTTCAGTTGGGGAATGGCTTAGCAAACTGTGGTATATGTATGTCATGGAACACTATTGTTCCATTAGAAACCAGGAGGGATGGGAATTCAGGGAAGCCTGGAGGAATTTGCATGAACCTATGCTGAGTGAGATGAGCAGAACCAGAAAAACCGGTACACCCTATCAGTAACATGGGCGTGGTGTTCAAACTTGATGGACTTGCTTGCTCCATCAGTGCAACAACCAGGGACAACACTGGGTTGTCTGCATTGGAGAATGCCATCTGTATCTAGATAAAGATCCATGGAGTTTGAACAAATTTCAAGTACTATTCCCTTTAATTTAGGAAAATAAAAAGATATCTTATTTTGTGATCTTGTTATCTCATAATTTTTGTTTCTTCCTTAAGGATGTGATTTCTCTCTCATCACATTCGATTTGGATCAATGTACAACATGGAAATAAAATAAAGACTGACAGATTGCTCTCCATGGTGGGGGGGAGGGAAGTAAGTTTGGGAGAAAAATTGTAAAACTGAAAACTCAAATAAAATCTTTAAAAATGATATCTTATTATGTAATTTTGCTATCCTATATTTTAATTTTTTCCTTAAGGATACGATTTCTCTCTCAAAACATTCAATTATGGAAATAATCTAACTGACTTCTATGAGGGTGGTAGGAAGGGAAGCAAGATTGGGGGGAAATTGTTAAATTCAAAAAAAAAAACAATAAAAAAAGGTACGGACCTTATTTTCTGTTCCACTACTCCTTTATCCTAGATGCATTAGTTCTGTGTGTGCAGTAGCTTTTCATTTTCATGTAATCAGAGTTATCTGTTTACTCTTTTGTAATTGCCTTTATTTCTTGTTTGGTTAATAATACATGTACTTAGAGAAATGAGAGATAAATGATGTTTCTTTACTATTTTTGTTACTGTATGACCTTTAATGTTAAGGTTATGTATCAATTTAGAATATATTGTGGAGTGTGGTGTAAGGTGTTGTTCCAAGTCTAATTTTTTTCGATATTACTTTCCAATTTTTCCTAGTAGTTTTTTTTAAATCAAATAAGAGTTTTTCCCCTAGGTAATTCATGTCTTCTACTTGATTAGATACTGGATTATTCTTTTCTATTGTTTCCAGTTCTTTCTAGCCTAATCTGTTCCACTGACCCCCCCCCCCCCACACACACACACACTGCTTCTGTCACTCTCTCTCTCCCTCTCTCTCTTTCTCTCCATCTCAACCAATACCAGACAGGTTTCATGATTGCTGTTTTATAATATAGTTTGCTGTCTTTAAGTATTATTCTCCCTCCATCCCCTTAACTCCTTCTTTGGATGTCTATATGGTACAATGAATAAAATATTGGATCTAGAGTGAGGAAGACCTGAATTCAAATCTGGTCTCAGATACTTATGAGCTGTATGATCTTGCCTGGACAAATCATTTAATGTCTGTTTACTTCAGTTTTCTCATTTTAAAAATGAAGATTTTACTACTGTGCTTCATTCCCAGGGTTGTGGTGATGATCAAATGAGATAATAATTTTAAAGTACTTAGTACAGTGCCTGACACTGTCAGTGCTACATAAAGGTTCACCAGGAGCTATCTCATTGCCATCCTTACTTCTTTGCATCATTTCCCTTGATATTCTATATTTATTTTTCCAAATGAATTTTGTTATTTTTCTGTCAAGTCCTATAAAGTATTTTCTTGGTAATTTCATTGGTATAGCATAAAAGCTGCAAATTAATTTTGGTAATATTTTCATTTTTATTATACTGGCATGGCCTTTACATCAACACTGAGTTTTCCTCTAGTTATTTATATTATTTTTTATATTTAAGGAGAACTGTGTAACTGAGTCTATACAAGTTTTTTGTGTGCTTTATGAGGCTGATCCCTAGATACTTTGTGAATTTTGTAGTTATTTCTAAGATTGAAGTATTTAAAATCTCTCTCTCTCTCTGCTTTTCTGATAATTTGAGTATTTTTGACAAATCTATTCAATTGAATTTGATAATTTGATAAATTTGGGTTTTTTTTGGTTTTTACACCCTCCCTTCCTATTGCCCTTCCCCTCGGTGTTGAACAATCAAGTTAACATTGAATATACAGAATTGTATTAAACATGCTTACAGATTAATAATTTTCAGTATGAGAAATTAGGATTAAGGGAAATAAATACATGAGATATTTTTAAAAAGTGAATGTAGTATTCATCATATTCTGAAGGAATTTGGTTTGTTTTGTTTATCTTCATCTGGATGTGGATAACATTGCCCAAAGTCAAGTTAATAGGGTTGTCCTAGTTCTCTGAACTGCTGAGAGGAGATGCATCCATCAAGGCTGATCAACTCACAATATTGTTGGTAAATTGTACAATATTCTCTTGGTTCTGCTCCCTTTTCTCAGCATAAGCTACTGTAATTCATTCCATGTTTCTCTAGAGTCTGACAATTCATGGTTTCTTATAGAACAATAGCATTCCATAATATTCATATACCATAATTTGTTTAACCATTCCCCCTCAATTTCCAGTTCTTTGCCACTATAAGAAGAGTTGATATGAATATTGAGGAACATGTGGAATTTTCCCCATTTTTGTGATTTCTTCTGGATATAAGCATAGAATTGGAAGTACTGAGTCAAAGGATTTGAACATATTTATTGCTCATTGGACATAGTTTTATATTGCTTTCCAGAAAAGGTTTGAAGCACTTCACAACTCCACCGACAATGCATTAATATACTAATTTTCCCACAACCTCTCCAACATTGATCATTTCCCCTTTTTCTCATCTTAACCAATCTGATAGAAGTGAAGTGACACCTCATAGATGTTTCAATTTGCATTTCTCTAATCAATAATGATTTTGGAGAATTTCTTTAATCTATAATGATTTGGAGCATATTTCATATGATTATATATAGCATTAATTTTGTCATTTGAAAACTATCTATTCATATCCTTTGACCATTTATCAATTGGGAATGACTGGTAACCTTATAAATTTGATGCAATTCTTTCTGTATTTTAGAGATGAAACTTTTATCAGATATCATAATTGTGAAGATTGTTTCTGAGCTTTCTGCTTTCCTTCTATTTTGGCAGCAATGGTTTTATTAGTGCACTTTATAATCCATTATAAATTTGTTCCCTTTCCATATATCTGATAGATAGAATATTTCTTGGTATTAATTTATCTATGGCATCACCCTTTATATCAAAATCCTGCTCTCATTTTTACTTTATTTTGGTATAAGGTGTGAGATATGGGTTTATCAATAGTTTTTGCCATACTATTTTCCAGTTTTCCCAACAATTTTTGTCAAATTGTGATTTCTTATTACAGAAAATAATGTCTTTGGGTTTGAGAAACAGTAAATTACTGTAGTCATTTATTAATTGCTTCTTTTGCACCTATTCTAATCCACTACTAACCCATAACCAGTACCAGACAGTTATGATGACTGATGCTTTATAGTATAGTTTTACATCTGATAGATCCAGGGCACCTTTCTTTATTGTTTTCCATCAGTTTCCTTGCTATTCTTGACCTTTTTTTGCTCTAGATGAATCTTATTATGTTTTCCTAGCTCAGTACAATAATTATTTGGTAGTTAGATTGGTATGGCGCTAAATACCTAATTTAATTTGGGTAGAATTGTCATTTGGTAGAGTGAATAGACTTTGGATTCAGGAGGAAAGGAGTTTGACACTTGCTTATTAGTTGTGTGAGCTTGGGCAAGTCATTTAACCCTGATTGCCCCAAATCCTGGGCCATTTTCATTTGTCCTGATTCAAATCTGGCAGTTCATGTGCTTGTCATGGCATCACCTCTCTGATGCCATGGTCTTCTTTGAAAATGAAAGACAAATGTTAGCAATTTTGTTATATTAGCCCAATATAACCATGAACAATTGACATTTTTTCAATTATTTAGATCTGACTTCATTTGGATGAACAATGTTTTATAACTGTGTTAATACAGTTTATGATTTTGTCTTGGGAGACAGTATTGAGTTTTTAACACTATGGTACTCTTCCCTTCCTGCTGAAAATATAGCTCTATTTAAAGCTGGCTATATTCCCACTAGCTCTCTTCCCTTGCCTGGGATACTCTCCTCTTGTTTTCTCTTTGGACTTTTGCTTATTAGTTCTATTTTATCTCCTGTGTTAATCTAATTATATAATTCATCTTTCCCTCCTTTTTTCCTCTCTGGTGGCATCACCTTTATGTCCCATAACTCCTTTAACCATTCTCCAATTAATGAATGCCCACTTATTTTCTGATTCTTTGTCATCACAAAAAAAGAAACTGTAGACGATTTTTTTCTCCATATGAGTATTTCTTCTTCTTTTTTTGGATGTCTTTGCAGTATAAACATAGTATCATAGGTTTATACAGTTTGGGACATGTTTTCAAATTGATTTCCTGAATAGTTGGATCATTTCACAGCTTTACCATTAGTGCAATAAAGGACCTGTTTTGTTATTTTCAAACCACTTTCCCTTAAGTATTTGTCATTTTCCTTTTTTGTTATCTTAGCCAAACTGATGGGTGTGGGATGGTACCTCAGAATTGTTTTAATGTGAATTTTGCTCTTTATTAGTGACTTAAAACATTGTTAGTAGCTTGAAGTTTTCCTTTAAAAATTACCTATTCTGGCAATGAGGAAACAAAACTTTTACTCTTTTAACAACTTTAGCAAAGTAGAAGATCATAAAATAAACCCACCTAAATCATCAGCATTTCCATATGTGACCAGTAAATGCCAAGAGTAAGGAAAAAAAAGAGAAATTCCATTTAAAGTAATTATAGAGAAAATAAAATTCTTAGGAATCTACCTCCCAGGACATCAGAAACTATATGAACACAATAACAAATTCTTTTCAAACAAATAATGTCAGATCTAAAAAACTGTGAAAATGTCAATTCTCATGGTTAGAGTAAGCAAATATAATTAACAATAACCATGCTAATTAAATTGAATTACTTACTCAGTGCCATACCAATCAAACTATCAAAAAACTACTTTACAGAGTTAGGAAACAATAGTATCAAAATTTATCTGGAGCAACAAAAGGTCAAGAATAGCAAGAAAATTGATGAAAAAAATTCAAAGGCAGATGCCCAGCTTTACCAGATATATAACTATATAATAAAATGGCAGTCATCAAAACTGCTTCTAGCTAAGAATTAGAGTTATGGATGTGTGGATTAAATTAAGTAAAAAAAGAAACAGTGGTAAATGAATACAGTAATCTATATTTTGCTGAACCCAAAGACATTATTTTATGTGATAAAAACTCATTCTACAAAAACTGCTAGCAAAAATGGAAAATAGTATGGCAAAAACTAGGCTTAAACTCACATCTCACATCCTAAATCAAAATAACATGGAAATGGGTACAAAATACAGTCATAAAAGGTGATAGCATAGACCAATTAAGATAACAAGAAATATTCTAGCTGTCAGATTTATAGAGAGAAGAAGTTTATGACGACAAAAGAAATAGAGAATATTATAAATTGCAAAATGGGTGATTTTGATTATATTAAATTGAAAACATTTTGCATAAATAAAACCAATACAGCCAAGACTAGGAGGAATACAGAAAGCTGGGAAACAATATTCACAGTAAGTATTTCTGGTAAAGGACTCATTTATAAAATATATAGAGAACTAAATTGAATTTATAAGATTACAAGTCATTCCCCAATTGATAAATGGTCAAAGGATATAAAAAAGCAATTTTCAGTTGAAGAAATTAAAGTTATTGATGATCAAATAAAAATGTTACATATCAGTATTGATAAGAGAAATGCAAATTAAAACAACTCTGAGGTACCACTTCATAGATATCAGATTGTCTAAGATTATAGAAAAAGAAAATGATTATTGTTGGAGAGTATGTGTGAAAATTGGAATACTACTGCACTGTTTGAGTTGTGAACCATTACAACCATGCTGAAAATCAATTTGCAGCTACACCCAAAGGATAATAAAATGGTCCATATTCTAATCTATATCCCAAAGTGAACGTAAAAGAATGGGAAATGTCTGACATGTTCATAAATATTTATAGCAGCTCTTTCTGAAGTGGCAAAGAATTGGGAATTGAAGGAATGCCCATCAATTGGAGAATGGCTGAACAAGGTATCGTATATATGAATGTTATGAAGTATTATTCTTTTCTAAGAAAACTTGAATGACAAGACTTTAGAGAAATGTAGAAAGGCTTGAATGAACTGATGCTGACTGAAGTGAGCAGAATCATGAGAACATTAATTACAACATTGTGAGATTATCAACTAAAATGAATGCAAATGCTCTCAGCAGTTCAGTGATCAAAGACAATCCTGCGAGACCTGTTAAAGTAAATACCATTTACATCTAGAGAGCAAACTATGGAATCTGACTGGGTTCTCACTGTTTTAAAACTTTCTTTCTCATGATCTTCCCTCTTAGTTCTAATTCTTCATTTAACAGCTTGTTTGCCACCATGTGGAGGGGAGAGGGAAGGGAAGTTAATAGAAAAATATGGAACTCATAAACTTGCACATGGACAAATGATGGAAACTACTTTTGCAAGTAATTGGAAAAATTAAATAAAATTTCACTTTAAAAAAATTGCCTGGGGCAACTAGATGATGAAGTGGTTAGAGCACTAGCCCTAGAGTCAGGAGTACCTGAGTTCAAATCCGGGCTCAGACACTTACTCATTACCTAGGTGTGTGGCCTTGGGCAAGCCCCTTAACCCCATTGCCTTGCAAAAACCTCCCACAAAAAAAAACAAACAAAAAATTGCCTATTCATATCCTTTGATCATCTATCATCTAGTGAGTTACTTTTATTACCATAAATTTGATCAAGTTCTTTAAATATTTTAGCAATGAGACCTTTATGAGAGAATTTGCTATTAAATTTCCAATTTTTGTTGTATTTGATTTTATTTGTAGAACTGGTTTTATTTGTGAAAAAGCTTTATAATTGAATGTAATCAAAATTGTCCACTTTGTTTTTTATAAACCTCTCTGTCTCTTGTTCCTAATTTTTCCCTTATCCATAGAACTGACAGATAGTTGCTTTCATACTCCACCTATTTTATGATGTTACTTTTTATGTATAATTCATAAACCTATTTGTAATTTATTTTGTTATATTGTGTGAGATAATGATCTATATCTAGTTTCTGCCAAATGTCTTTCCTATTTTAGCAGCCGTTTTTGTTGAATGATGAAAGAATTGTTGCTCCTGTAGCTGGAATCTTTGCATTTTTCAGACTAGGCTACTAGACTTATTTGTTTCTGTGTATTATGTACCTAATCTTTTCACTGGTTAACCTATTTCTTATTCAGGACTAAATTGCTTTGAAAATTATCCCCTTTTTAACATGGTTTGAGATACTCCCCCCACCTTTAAAATTAATTCCTCTTGTTATTCTTTATCTAAATGGTAATCCTTTTTCTGATAACATTTATAACAGAATAGTTGCTCTCCAGGCTGGAAAATCTGAGGTGGAGTCATGTCTGAGTTCAAATTGGCATGGATTAAAGAAATTGTCTTGGTTCCAGAAGGACAGTTTTCCTGACCTTCAGACTCTAGAGAAATGCAGAATTGAGATGTTCTTTCTGCACATTATTATTATTATTTTGTTTTGCAAAGCAATGGGATTAAG